>NW_027518771.1:47500-102500 GCF_043159265.1 Tasmannia lanceolata | reverse complement strand
CACATGAGTAGTTCGCTCCAGGACCCCACCCCCTCGAGAGCAGGATGCCGGCCGAGATGGAGCTGGGAGCCAACCTATACTTTCCTTGGGCTTGCCTTGCCCCAACATCTAAATAAAGGGCGGGCGCCGAAAAGGAACCAGCCCAGCCTCTTCAAGAAAGCTTTGCTTGGTAGGCGCTGCCTACTCACTCGGACAATGCTCTGAACACGAAAGTGTGCAGTTCAGCCCCCTTCTCCCATGCTGAGTCACAGGCAGCGCCTCGGAAAGCACGGACGAGCCACATGCAGGGAAACTTGCACGTGTGGTTCTGGCCGGGGACCCCGGTATACTGTACTAATATGTGTAGGTCCCCGTAATTCGAGTGAGATTGTCATGGCGCAAAAGCAGATATGGTCCGGTATTCCCTTGTTCCCCGTATTGGTTATGTTCCTCATTCCTCGTCTAGCAGAAACTAATCGAGCTCCGTCTGATCTCCCAGAAGCGGAAGCTGAATCAGTTGCAGGCTATAATGTAGAATATGCGCGGGATGCGATCCTTAATAGTTCACTGTTGGCGGAAGCCAATGTCCCGGGGTCCCGGGGACTCATTCTGACTGAAACAAGGGGTGGGTCTTTACCAACTTCAAAATCAAAAGATATTTGGTAAGAAAAAAGAGGGGCAGGGCACTCTTAATTCTTCATTCGAAACTAATGAATGTCGGGTCGGGGGTTTCTGCCTTGTTATCAAAAAGGGGAGTTGGGTAAAGCAAACTCCCTCCTTGGACGAGCACGGGGCTTAGTCAAGTAGAACCGGGTTGCGCTGCTTGATGCTCCGATCGAAAACAAATCAGTGGGGCCATGCCGGTACGACAGAATATGCGTTAGAAAGGTCAATCCCTCCCCTACGAAAAAAAAAACCGGGCCGAACTTCTAAAAAGCAGCCCGCCCGCTTCCATAGAACAATATCGTGGCAACGTAGACCTAAGTGGTAATATTGGATCCTGGGGAACCATCACAAGTACGGCCGGCCTATATTTGAACGAGAATGCCGTGTCGTCCAGCGGAGCTTAGAAGAAGGTGACTCGGAGCCTAGAAGAAGGTGACTCGCGCAGACAGCTGACTCCTTTTCAATAGAAAGGAATAGCCAAACCAACCCAGCTGGCTGGTCAATCTCAGAGATCTTATCGGCCGGCAAACCAGAGACGGACGACCACGGTCCCGACCTTACCAGCACCGGAGGTTTACTAATCAATGAACCCCCGAAACCTACTTCATTTTCTGACCAAGTCAACCAAGCCTAACCAGCAAGCGAACTTCACTCAAGACTCAGAAGGGCGTGATAGGCCTGACTACGTTTAGGGGGCCCCCATCACGTAAGGGGGGGCAACTCCAAAGTGCAAAGCCCCCCCCTCGCGCGCCCTTATTAGTATAGATTGTAAGGCGCGCGTTAGCGCGATTCTTCCTGAAGCACTTCAAAAAAGTGCTATAAGTGGCGCCCCTATCACGCCCTTATTAGTATGTATTTGAAGCTAGGCTGAAAAGCCCCCTAAACGCCCTTATTAGCCTTACGCCCTTACGTTTGCTTATAAGTTCTGGCCTGGCGCGCTAACGTTTTTAAGCTGGCTGTTAGTTGTAGCGCGCTAGGCTAGCGCGCCTTCCCTCCTTCTCTCACTTCGGAAAGATTGATCAGTCTTTTTTTATGATGACCTGGTCGAGAGAGTATGATACATCGGTGTAAAATATTGAGTGGGATCAGTGAGGTATAGGTATAATTTATCTTCAATTTGATTCTCTGATTCTCTTTTGAGTTTCCCTAGTGCTTCCATCAAGCGAAGCACTAGACTCACTCCTCAGGATTACACCTAACGGGACTATTCCTGCTTCACTCAACTAAGAAATAAAGCATTGAAAGACGTTCACCTCGTGCTTCTTTCGAGGGAAACACTCGCTTAGCGCACAGCTCTCCTGTAGCTTATTGCTGAACTGAATTGCACTCGGTCTACACCCTAACCCTTAAGTTTTGAGAATTCAATGTCTTTGAGTTGGTGGTAAGTGAGTAGAGCTAGCCTCTGAGCGGATCGAATAGAGTTATCACGATCATGGCGACGAAGGGCATTAGGTTGCCCTAAAAGGGGGGGATCCCCCCAAATTCCCCGAAGATCGAGAGGTAAGACCCTGATCCGGTTGAGCCGATCGATCGAATGGCCTCATCTTAAATAAGGTGGACTTCAATTGACGCGATAAGGTGTTAGAAGCACCCTGACGGGCCAGGGTATGCCGATGGTTGGAGGGCTACTTAACATCATTCTCTAAGAAATCAGCCCCATGAGACCATCCCGTTGCACCCCTCACGCAACGTTAGAGGGCTGGGTCCCCTCCCAAGTCAAACAAAACGGAGGCTGGCAGGGAACGGATTCCTATGCCTTTTTCGCTGAAATCCCGAAACCCTCCTTACCTGAACCTATCGAGCTTGATTCTGGTCTTCGATACCATTCCGAAGTCTCCGAATTCCATTTTGATTGAGTAGGTGTTCAGCATTAGTGAAACGTGCAGACGAAGGGTTAGGTATGAGACAAACTATGAGCCTTGTCCCAAGCGCCGGGTGAATTGGCTAAGCGTGGCCCACTTCTGTGGTCGACGACACATCTAGCTCAGTTTGTGCTATGGCTAGCAAACAAAAGCGTTCTTTGGAATAAAAACCTGTCTCCGAAGTTTCTGCTAATTGGTTGGTTGGTGCCTGCCTTCTTGGGGCTCACTGGAACCCCGTCCCTATAAATTCTATGTATGGTTCATGCCTCCGTCCGAAGGGGCTATAGGACTGTCCAAGAAAAGCATTGGAGTCTTCTGATCTCCGACTCCGTAGTCTTCTGCGTGCCTTATTCCGCCCTCCATCTAAATCATCAGTGAGTCTTCCTTGCTACTCGTATCCTCCGATACCCTGACCCGACCCTTACTCAATAGGGCAATGAACTAGACCTGACTCAAGATCATCAGTGAGAAGTCACGTCTTGCTAGCTTCAAGCTCCAGCCGATAGCTGCCTCTCGCTAACTCTGCTTTATTGCCGCGCGCTATTGCTAGCGCTTATTAGCTCTTCACACAGGAATATTGTCTATCATAGATAGAGAGTTGGGTGGGTCTAGCTCCAGCAAGATGATCACACTCTTCAACAAGTATGGCCCAAGACTAAGATGCGGCGAGTGTTTAGTGCCTTTGCCCAATAGCAAGCAATGTCACATGGCAAAGGTAGCTGAGGTTGAGGGGTCTGAAGAAAGAAAGCTACTGCGTTCCTCGGATTCTGGGGATGAAGCCATTCCCAAAGAAGTCAATCACAGTGGCCTGTATATCTATCACAGACCTACCGCGCTAAGAATTATCTAGAGTAGTCAATGAATTGGGTTATCCCACCCGATAACCTAGAATAGCCATACCTTACACTACTATCTTACTCGCAGCGTCAGCCTACATGTAGCACCTTAAGCAGCAATCAAAGGAGCATCGCGCCATCCACTGTGCGTTCGAGTCTTAGGCCAAGCTGCGGCAACTTGCGAGGGGCTGTGTGTTAACGACGTACATAGCATAGCGTATTCGCGTACAATACACCCGGGCAGGGAAAGCAGCAAGAAGCCGCTTGGCTAAGAACGTATATTTGTGGTTTGGAAATTGTCTGGGCGGCGAGTCCCGGCTGATCTAGTTGATTTAGATCGTTTGGAAGAGCGAATAAAAGCTTGCTCTGTGAGGCGCTGTTAAGCCCTTAGCCCCTCGTTTCGTATACTCCACTCGTTCCCTTCGTAAGTAAGCTATTTTTGATCCGATAAATGTTCTGTTACGATCGAAAAAATGCTTTCAAAGCGGCTCCTAGCAGACTTTGGGGCAAAAAGACCCCGGTGAAACATCGCTTTTAAGAAGTAAGGTAGAGAACGACCGGGGCAAAGAACACTTATCCTTCCGTGGACTCACTGAATCCAATTCCTTTGAGTAAATACCCCAGAGGGGGGCTTTAGCCCGAGAAGGGGACCCCGCTCCAGAGGCAGGTTTGGCGTCACAACTTTGTTTACCATTTTTGCATTTACATTGACAAATAATCCCCAGATGGGTCAGGAAGAGCGCGTACTCGTTCTTACTATATCATGACTCGTTTGAACTCAACTGAACTGGTTCCCCGGAAGCACCATATTTAGAAGGAGACCACGACTCAAAATGGATGGAATCGGGATAGACCCATTTCTCTTCTCAAAGTATGCCCAACCGCTGCGAGCAAGGTTGCCCCTGGTTTGTTACTACTAATTTACTCAAGTCGAGATGTGTAGGCCATTCCATGATACAAAAGCTTCGAAAGAAGCAGAAGCTTAACCTGGGCAGGGAAATCCCACTCTTGGGAGTCCAACAGCAAGGCTGGGTCACGGAAGAATAGAATCTCTCGAAAGGATTTGTCCTAATGACCGGTGTCTGACCAGAAAACAAACAGCTTAGGTTGGTCCGCCTAAGAATGAGTAGTCGCGCCTTACTAATATAAAGGGCGGAGCTCTTCATAGAGCGTTAGAAAGCGTCAGTTCTCATAGCGAGGCTAAGGCGCGGCCCCCCAATTCTCAACCCCGACCTACACAAGTCAAGTGGTTTTAGAACCCACATTTGGAAAAGTTCTGTTAGGTTCTTAGTAGCAGAACTTTGAAAAATGCAGTGTTGCAGCTCCCGCGCACGCCAAACTACATCCCTCAATCCCAACGTAAGGAAGGGCAAGCTCGGTTCATCTTGACTTCTAAAGTTGATCGAGTCCTCTCCAAAACGGATGTCGCCACACTTCAACAAGACTTTCATCTTCCAGTCACCCGACTTACTGAGACGAAGATTACCCAACAACCTCTTCTCAAATTTGTACAAGCCTCCTCAAAAACAGTTGAGACTTCTACGTCTAAGATGCCAATCACCAAGCCAACTCCCGATGGGATCAGCCCTTATTATCGACATTTTGTAAGTCGGGCTTGGGACCATCCAGTTATTTGTGGCCTTACCTCCCGGCTAGGACTGGTTAGGGAAGGGGCTGGAAAGCTCCGAGCCTTTATCATTGGGAACTATGTCAGGCAAAGGTTATTAAAGCCTTTGCATGATTGGACTATGGAAGTCTTACGTTCAATCCCTATGGATGGGACGTTCGATCAACCTCGCCCTCTCACGTTCTTGAAAGGTCAAACTTACTTTTCGTCGTTTGACCTCAAAAGCGCGACTGACCTCTGGCCCAAGGAGCTTATCCTTAAACTGGTTAGTTCCCTCTTCGGGGAGACCTACTCTGTCTTGGTGGTGTACGGTCTTCTGCAGCGGAACCTTATATACGTGCCCAAAAAGGGTGGGTATAAAGGGACCTCTTATATGAAGAACATGTTACTCTTTGACATCGGTCTTCCCCTAGGATACTATGCCTGTTGGCCTCTCTTCTCTCTATCACACCACTTGTTGGTGTGGTGGAGCGCAGAACAAGTGTATCCTGGAAAGAAGTTGACTTCATACGCTCTTCTAGGTGATGATATCGTTATTGCAGACCCTGCGGTCGCAATACGGTATTATCATTTCTTGGAAGATCTTAATGTCCCAATATCAGAACAAAAGTCTTTCATTTCTGATGTTGGTGCACTAGAGTTTGCCAAGCGCTTCATGGTCAGGGATGCCACAGTTGATCTTTCTCCTGTGTCGTTTAAGGCCATGCTTGCGTTTTCTCATCCATATGGGCTTATCTCCATTATGGAGAAATACTCTATAGTTAATCGAAGAGTATGCCTTCGTATTGGGGGTATAGGCTATAAGTCTATTGATAAACGGTCGAGCGCCCGTAGTAAGCGGCAGCGCCGTATTGAGATTCTCTTTTCGCTGTATCTAAACCAGAAGGCGAATTTGCCTATTGAATTGTGGTTAGGGGATGGAAACATCCTCAGTCATGATCTCAAATGCAAACTAGTATCTATACTCCGCACCCGGCTATGTCCTAAGGACATAACCCCTCCTCCGGAGTAGGTGCTTCAAAATGAAACCTGGGTTTGGTTTATAGAGAAGACTGCGTTATCTGAATGGGTAAAACAGTGGCTTTTGGCAGTTCAGTGGTGCAACAGATTCTATTCTGGGAGGCTAAAAGGGCTAATGCTCGCCCCATCAGTCAAAGCAAAAAACCATAGGCTCTTTCGCGGACGATACAATAATAATGGGGGAGGCGTCCTCTAAGGAAACAAGAGAGTGAACATTCATATTGGACCACTTCTGTATGCCTCCGGGGCTGTGAAAAACACCAGAAAGAGCAGGTCTTCTATAACGCTTCGAATCCCACCAGAAGCAGGATCTGTAACCTATTGGGGATCAGCAGCGCGACTGATGAGGACAAACAACTAATATCTCTTGGCATCCCTTTTACGGGGAAACACACCTGTAGGAAGGACTGGTACGAGATTCTTGGGATCAGAGCAAAATCAAAAAATGGAGCAAGCGAAGCCAAAAAACGTGATCGCCTAGCTGCTTCAATTAGAATACTGAACTGTCATGTCACAAGGGAAAGCCAAAAGGAAGGTATGGGGCCTGGGCTGGCTCTTTTTCCAAATGACGGAAGCGACGACGAAGAAGCGAGAGTGAAAGTGAAAGTCACGGTTGAAATGTCAGCTCGAGAATAAGTCCAATACCCTGGGGAAGCGCCAGTTAAGCCTATCATAGGCTTTCTCTAAGTCCACCTTATAAACAAAGCCTGAAGCTTTCCGCTTCTTTTTAGATTCTATAATTTCTTGGGCAAGCAACAAATTTTCAAGGATATACCTGCCCTTAATGAATGCCGATTTATTTTCGCTGATAAGAGGCCTTTGCAATCTTATAGTCAGAATCTTGGAGATCTTTTTTGATAATCAATTTCATAGAGAAATCGGCCTATATTGGTCCAACGATGGAGCCGTCTCACTCTTAGGGATGAGAGTGATAAAGGTGTGGTTCACGCGCTTACCGGACTTAAAGAAGTTGAGAATAGCAGTAGTTGCATCTTGGCCAAGAATGTTCCAGCTACGTTGGTAGAATGAAGCTGAAAATCCGTCCGGGCCAGGCGCTTTGTCTGGGTTTGCTTCACGTGCTACAGCCTCTATTTCTTCAATGGAAAGAGGTCTAACAAGCCACTGGTCTTCGGAAGGAGGCAGCACCTTGCTGAAGTGAAGTGGATATGGCAGAAGTTGGGAGATTAAGAGGTCCTATTGAGAGCACTGCAGAAATAGGAAACGGTTTCCCCTTTCATCTTCTTTGGATCTTCAATTTCACCTGTTGGACGAGAAAGACGCAGCGCCTATCAAGGAAGGGGTCTTTCTTGGACGACTAGCAGACTCAGCGGACTGGAAGCAACAATATACCGAATAGATAGATGCAGCAACTCCCGGATCATCTCCATCTGGAACGTTGGGATAGGTAGAGCTCTCTGAAAGCTGCAGCTGAAAGGTCGGTTCAGTCAGTCGAGTTAGCTAGGGTGCCCAAATCGAAGGGATGGAATTCGCGCTCAAAAGAGTGAATAGGAATCCCCTAAAGGCTCATTAAACGTCGGGGGGGAGTCGAGCTCACTGATCACGAATAAGACTACAATCTCCACTGGCCAGTCACTTTACTCTCTGTTTCTGGCCATTCCTTGATCAATAAGCTCACCCCTCAATTGTATGAATTCGGCCTCGTTGTAGGCAGCCTGGTCCATGAGGTAGTCTACCCGCTTTCGCAGATGAGCCCGCTTCTGGTTGTTCGATCTTAATACGTAATAGAACATGCTCTTGATTGAGAATCTCTGGATTGCATAGTTGCTCGTTAGTTACGATTTCTTGCTGATTGCTCATTCGCTCATTACTCAGGACTCCGTGCTCATCAGTTACGACTCCTTGCGGGTTCGGCTCGGGCTTTTTAAGATTTCTTTTCCATTTCTGCCTGGCCCTGGCGGCTCCGACGAGGCTCCAATCAATAATAATAATGGGGCGCCTTCTTGCCTTTAGGCATAACCCACTCGATTCAAATCTTATCTATTCCCCACCTCAAGAAATTAGAATCTTGAGATGCTGGTAAGGGTCGGATTCTAATAGTAGGCGATTCAAGCTTATCCCTTAATAGTAGCGCTCTGATTGAATGGTAATGAATGGGGGGAACCTACCTATAGAATGGTATAGATTCGGGGCTTGTAGCCACTATTACTATTAGACAGCCCCATCAGGCACTGATACACTATTGGGAGAGAAGCCTACCCGGGTAAAGGGAGGGAGGATTGCGATAGGGAGCGGAATGCGGCAAGAGGCCCACGCCATAGGGTTACTTATCAAGGGATTGGTAAAGGGAGTAATGACTAATCAAGGATCAGCAAATAGTAGAAGTGGTTGGATCAGCTTTATCAATAAAGGGAGCAGGAGTTATGTATTAGTAAGCCCGGATGCTTAATCATTTGCCGCCCCATATCCCCCGATCTGCTTCGTAGCTCCGATCACGGGTATTGTTTGCAGTTCCCCGGACGGCATGAATGTGGGTGGGCGGAAAACCTAGTATACCCTTCTTCTAATAGTAGGCGGCTACACCTGTAAGAGGTGGGTGTTAACCGGCGGAATAATAGTAGGGGAATTCATAATAGTAGGGGTTGTGTCTCCAACCAGCCACTGGGGATGAGAAAGGTGATGGAAGGGACGGAAGGGATGGACTAAATGAAACGAGATGGTTGGCTCGTGATCCCCATGGGAGAACCTGTTATTGGAGTGGAAAAGCCAGGCTCGACCTTTGATAGGGAGAGCAGGTGCAGTAAGCGATAGCGAACACACCTCACCCTATTGAATGAAGAAAGGGCGATCACCCCTATCTATTATTATTGTTGTTGAGGCAACGGCATCGATAGCAGATTTAACGACATCGATACAGACGGATTTCAGGTTATGGATTGGGCAATAGGTATCGCTCGACATGGATAGATACAGATTGAAGTAGAATGGCTGCTCCCGGTAATGGCCAACCTATCTATCTAAGCTGCTCGCCCCATGCCCGCTCCCTGATGTCCGGGTAGCGGAGGCTCTCTCATGCTCTTCTCTCTGCCCCAATGTCCGAAACAGTAGTCTCCCATGTCCCCGTCTTATGCCCGCGAATTATTGACGGGACGAGATAGACTAGACTTATGAGATGGGATTAGATAGATTCATGTGAGCATGTGACCTGTGGTGATGAGATAGGGATAGATAGTATCCATCTCACCCCAGCTCCAAGCAACGTTTATTTTCTAGTATAATTGCAGCGCTTCGAATTGAAGGAATTCATGAAGGCTGGGATGCTGAATTATAATTATTTAACCGGGGCTCTCAACATCCGGAATAGGACCTTCGTCACTAGCACCTTTCTGGTCCTACCCATACCCACTTCATAAACCCGTAGCCGGTATTCGGAATCATTCTGAATCGGTGGTCCTACCCTAAAAAGCCTAGTAGTTCCCTCACGATTCTGGGCATTGGGCTAATCATCCCACATTGATGCGCATGCGATGCCACGATTCACTGGCACCTGTAACCTCTACCAATCTTTCCATCAGAGAAATGATGAGAAGCAGATCGATGTCGATCCAGTCTTATATACGTAATAGCTGGAGCATGCCGGCAGGTGCCCCCGAGGGCCAAGGATTCCCAAATCTATGGTAGGTGCTGGAACTCATAATAATATGCGGGCGTTCTTGAGCCTATTATTAAGGGAGTTACTAGTGACCCTCTAATTAATAATAGTAGGGAGGCTCAAGTCGTGTCCTATGGTTCACCAGATCAATGCTTCATATTCCTCAGGTTCATATTCATTTCGTAGCGGGCGAGACTCGGATAGAAATAGATCAATCTGATATTAGACCTAAAGCAAGCACCGGTCCTACCCATACCCAGTAGGACTGCTGTTACACATCTAATAGTGTAGTCGCCTTTACGAGCCATTTATTCCGGATCTCTGTAGCTTTTATGAAGCTCCAATGTGGTAAACCACCATACCCCCGCCCACCTCTCAGTTCTGTTGAACGAGAAGACCCTTAAATGATAATAAGGGGTTAGCTTAAATAAATAGGGGTTGTGAGGGCGGCTACGGAACCATTCGGACTTGAAAGGGGGGTTCGGCCCGTGTATTATTAATTCCAGGTTCCCGATTCATGCCACTAGGACCATCTTTCCCATCGAAACCGAAAAGTGGAAAAGATCAAGTTTGTTCCCCGTGAACAACATGCGCAGTTGGCGTGAACAATATGCTAAGTTGAGGAAGAGCGAAGCCTGGCAGCACTGAGCGCTAAGTTCTTCTAGGAGAGAATGATGCATGTGGTGTAGATTGGCGACAGAGACCTCAACTGGCTTAATACTTGACCAATTGGCAAGTGAGTAAAGAGAGCGTCACAAGCAACACACTCAAATTTAGTTGGCTTGGCGGAGTAAGCCTTGGCCATCTCAAGCAGGTGGACGTTACCTTGGTGGAGACATCGAGGTGAGCTTGGCTCATGTGATCCTTTCCGAGTACTTGGCTTGTTTTTTTGGGCTTAACTTAAGATGTGGTTCCAGAAATGGAGTTGCTATTCTCGATTCAGACAAGTTTTCGAAACGAGCTTGCCTGCATTACCAGTGAGTGGGTCAATGCTCGTCCTCCGCCGTAAGCGCGCGCCTCTTCTTAGGCTATCTAGGCCGTCGGGTAGCTGCTCACAGAGTTCCCACCTCCGCTGACGCCTAGACCGGAACCATATCTCTTCCTCTGGCTTGATTCTTTGCTCTCCAGCCCGAGACCGTGCCAACCCCTTCTCGAGGGAAGAAGCCCTCCTACCTTTGAATTGGCTATCCCAATAGTCCAATGCTTACTCTTTCTATAACTGCCTTGAGCTATCTCCACCCCAGAGTCGATTAACCCCTTTTGCCTAATGGGACCTTACTAGTCCTACCGTCCGTTTAAGGTGATTTCAAGGCACGAAGGCAACCCCCAAGCATGGTTTGCTTTCACTCCCACCATTGAGTGGGGCTAGAAAGAGAAATACCCGGCAGAAGCTGGAAGCTTCCAGAGCTGCTAGAGCTGCTAGAGAATGCAGCAAGATGGTATGCCTTATTCCTTGCTTGCTTGCCTGGACTAGCTTGTTTTCACTGCTAGCCAAGAGCGCCTAATGGAAGCGCGATGATCGCTTGCCAATCTTTCTTTCTTTTGGCTTTTATGTATGGGCTTGTTCTTTCCTTATATGACAGGGACAGGGACAGAGCTACGACTCTTGGTAGGCGGCAGGATACTAGTGCGCTTTAGTTTCGATCACCATTCATTTGCAATACTTAACTGTAACAGCTGCTGTGACAACCCGGCATTTATATTTGATATAAAAACTCATCAGGCCTATCCAGGCCAGGGTCTCTAGCAAGTACGCTCTCCTTGAAGTAGGTCTTTCGCTTTGGCCTTCCCTTTGACTCCGATCTCCTCTTTCTTGCTCCCCCTATTAGTAAGCCTATTAGAGTCAGGGCAGGTTGGCTTTCCATCACTTCGTTGATCTTTATGCCTTTCTCCTTTGGCCTCTCTGCCTGACTAGTACTGTTCTTAACCGGGGGCTTCCTTCGTCCCGTCTTGCTCCTGGTTACTCGGCCTTTGCTGGATGATCGAGACGCACTTCATTGGTTCGGCTACTGAAACCCTTTCTACTCAGTTCGAAATATTGTGGAATTCCACCGAACCATTCACTGTAGCCTTGTACAGTTCTTCCGTTGTCCCGGCAAGTACAGTTTCACTTCTGGAAACCGTTCGAATTCTTATGAGATTTCTGCGACTGTTTTCCTTCGTTCGGGTGATCCCATAAGGGATTCCTTGATCCAGGCCAAACTGCTTGGCTATCCGGTGAGGTTTGTAGCCAATTGCAGGGACAGAATCTGCAGGATCATTATACCCTAGCAATTGCTGAGGCGCTGTAAGCCCAGTTCTCCAAAGGGTCGCTGTAGGGCCTCCAGATGCAGTTTGCTTCAGTTTGGATGATGTCCAAAGCATTCGTACACTTTTTCGTGGTCCCTGCCCACCGTGTATACCTCCTCTTAGTGGGAAATGCTAGGGGAAGGGGTTTTATCTGAGCCACCCCTGTCAACCTTTCCCAAGCCCATGCCTGCAGTAACCAGAAGGGACCTTTGACCTTCAACTTGCTTTCTTTTTGATGTTCACCTTTTGCTATCGCCCTCAACGTCTCGGTCACTTTGTTCAACCCATTGTATAAACCTGCCGTTGCTACTGCAGCCAAGGTTCTCCTTCGTGACCAGTTTCACTGCATACCTGAATGCAGAAGGAGGGATATCTTTGTCTGGTTTGTTCGGCATGATGAACCGACCCAAGCCTGCCATTTTGAACTTCTCATTCCCTAACTCTTTGAAATGAGAGGTGCCGAATGATAGGAGCTCGAAATTTTGATGCAGCAGGTCGGCGTGCAGCCGCGCCTCGCTGTGTTGGAAGACCTAGGAGGAGACAGAAGAACTCCTTCGCCAGAGCAGTCAGTGGAGTTTGTCGAAACCCGCATTACTGATACAGACCCTGGGATGGTGCATTTGTCGGCCACCAGGCAAATCGGGAGAAGGTGGCTGGGCTCTGTAAGCTCGACCTCATCGTGCCTTACTAATAGGGGGGCTTGAGCTCCTTGTTGTCTTTGTTCGTTCGTTCGCCGTTGGGGCTAGAGAAAATCCCAGTTTCGAATCGCACAAAGTAGAGCTAACGAGAGTCGCCTTGGTCCATGAAGGAAAAGCTCAAGCTGTATCTCCTTGCTCTGGTAGCTCAAAGCCCACCGGTACTGTCGACCCGCAGCTTACTTACCTAAGAAAAAAGGGCAGGATTTTATTCATAAACTCGTGGATGGAGTGGTTGGTTTGGGGCGTCAGATGAGGGATTAGCTTCATTGAACTGAAAGGGCTGGTCGAAAGCTAAAGCAGTACGAGGAGATCAGAGAAAAAGGGCAAGTAGGTCGGCTTCAAAAAGGGCTAGGGTTGCTTGCTTTCTCTGTTGGTTGAATTCGCCACTAGGTGGAATCAGACCTTCGGCTCTCGATTGCTGCTTGATTACCTATGTCGCGTGCGTGAAACTTTCTGCCGCTTTCAGTTCCGCACCAAATCGTAGCAAAGCGCAGAAAGGTAGCCATTTTTTAAAGCTGCCCGTTAGCTTAGTAGAAAGAGACCTGTCAAGTTCCGCTCTTCCCACTTGATCCTGCAAGCCTATACTTCTTGCTTTGATGGCTGTCACTGCAATCGTTGGAATTGGTTGGTCGCTTGCTTGATTGGAAGGACTGCCGCTTTTCTCTCTTAGCTTAGCTTGACTGATCGTGTAGCAACGAGCTGCTTGAATCTGAAACCCTAAGCATTCAACCCTAACAAGCATGATCGGCCATTTCCCGATTGAACCAACACAGCTGTTCCGCTTCCCCCCACCTACCTTCCCTGAACGAGCTCTTTCTATCCGTTCCTTTCCCTTACTTCCCTAAAAGCTGGATCTATCTCTTCCTCCGAGTCGTGCCAACAGTCGTGCCTCAGAAAAACTAGTTTTTTCTTACAGTCGTGACATCGCTCCGCCAGACCCAGTGTGGACCAGGAGGGTAGTGACACTTGTCGTTCAAGATAAAGGGGAACGATCCGCTTTGCGAACCACCACCGTTGACAAGTCTCCTTAACGAAACAGAAAAGGTCACCGAGGGGCCGAGCGCGAGCTTCGTCCAGAGCTTGACCAGGGGATGGTTGAGTGCGCAAGAAAGAAACTAAAGCAAGAACAAGACCGATCAACCAATCAAATAAGTGAAAAACGCTCTCCATTTTCACTTGGCTTGAAGGTTTACACAAACCAAAGAAGTGCAAAAAACCAAAATTTCGACAGGACTGAAAGCGCCAAGTCGGAAAGAAACGAGCAAGTGTCGTGTGCAAGTGTGGCTTTCAAGCTTGTCTCCCTGTTGCCTTAAGCCTGGAGACCGGGGGTGCTTAGGACCAGAGGTGCTTGCGGCCAGCAGGAAGTTGTTCTGGCTTTAGAACTGAGACCAGAGGTGCTTGCAGACCGGAGGTCGCGGCAGCTTGCTTGCTAAGGTACGAACTAGTGCTGGTAAGTGAACGAACCTGTGAATTCTCGCGGCAGGCGTTCTCGAGGTCTTTGGTCCAGTGAAAGCCTTCTTTCGAAACCAAGTCGTAGTGACGAAAGGAAGGCAGACGCGCAGGTCAGATCAGCCCGCCGCTTATTTATCTCGTAGTTCCACTTTCAGATCGTGGAGCAACACCAAAAGGAGTGAGCTTTTAGGGTTAGGAAGCGAGAGGAAGAGTGAAGGTCGCCCCTATTAAGTAAGTTCAAAGAATGGCTTGAGTGAAAGCTGGAGTGGCACAAGACAGATTGAAAGCAAAGGGAAGGGCTGATTGAGAAGATCCGCCTATCACTGGGACATCGGCTAGCCTACTCGACTTCTCACTGCCAGTTGATGGCATCGGGGATCGAATCGAATTGGAAGCGAGAGAGGAGGAAACTCGATCAATCAGATGTGGGGAACAGCCGGGTTGGGTTGGTAATGAACTTGAGTGGGCGAGGGAAAGGGAACCGGGGGACAGACCTATGCTGCTAGGTAGTTCCCTTCATCAGTGGAAAGTCATCGGCAATTGAAGTCGATTCCACCTAATAGCCCCCTTCTATCGATTCTAAGGGCTTACCCACCGGATAGAAGACATAGAATGGAACTCAAGATGTGGGCGAAGAATAGAAGGGCTGTGGAAAGATCAAGAACTTCTGAACTCCCTTTAGGGGTAGGGGGGCATGAAAGACTTCTTAGTGTTGGGACTTCTATCCTTATGGCTTGACTTCCCTACCGATTAGAAAGGCTAAACAACCGCCCCCTCCTTCCTTCTAGTCTGCAGTTCTATATATATATATCGTCTTTCCTTCCTGCCGATTAGATTAGATTAGTTGGGTGAGGTCAGAAGAGAGCCTTTAGTCCCCTACCTCCTGATCGGTCTTAATATAAGTCATAGGACCAATCAGCTACTACTATTTATATTTATGTTATTCTCCTCCCGCCGAATGCGATCTCTAGTCCCACCCAGGCTTGGCCTCTTTCATAATCATTATTCCTTGTCCTTGACTTCTCCTCCCTAAAGGAAGACTCAAAGAGATAACTGGCCTTTTCTAGCCGATCTTTCTGCGCGCGCGTTTGTTTAAAGAACTTAGCCGAAGGGATAAGGAAGATGAATACTGTTTTGAGAGGTCGTAGAGAGTTCGATCTGCTGTTGACCGGTTCATATCCGGAATTCGGGGTAGAATCAATCTCCTTCGGACCCTCTCCTTTTTGGGAGAGTCTTTCTTCGAATCCCTTGATCCGGAGAGGGCTGGTCGAACAATAGAACATTGGTTGTAGGAGATCTTCTCTCTATGCTGCTTCCGGGGAGTTCGATCTGCTGTTGACAGTCCATCACTCGTTCTATTCCTTTCTGTCCCATTCGCTCGAACTTAAGACAGGTCGAGTGCATGACGAGTGGGAGGGGCACTCCCAACATTATCCGTTTCAAGCAACTCGTACTCCCCATCTGTTGATTGATAGGATCCGCTAGCAGGCAGGTACCCAGGCATTCCCGAATCCGTAGCAGCTGGTTTTCATGTTGGGGACCTTCCGCTCTTAGTCTTAGTCAAGTGAGGGTTCAGAGGCAGGATTCGAGCGCTAGGGTTTAGCTTTCTCCATCAGGGGGGGTCAGTGAACTTCCACTGATTGAAGAGGATCAGAAGCGGCCCTTATCAATGTTGAATTGAGATGTTGAAATCACCTGAATGACGACGTATTCTTCGACCGGAGACCAGCCAGCGTTCAGTGAACAGATTTCAAAACCAACCTTACCGAACCTTTATAAAAACAAGGAGGCTGATCCACCACTCGACTCTCCACTTCCGATTCTGCAGGCCTGCGAGGGCTGAAAAAAGATAGGATAATTTCAAATACCCATTTCGTTAATACATAATTGTCTAATTAATTGGACCAACTGCCCTCTGTCCGGCATTTAAGTGCAACTATGGTTTCCGTAGTCCCCGCTATGCCAGCAATAGGGAATCCTGAGTTCACCGGAACTCCCCAATTCGATATGTAGAAACGGAATGCAAGTTGCTTTATAGTTTGATTCCCCAAAAATGATAAGTCTCCAAGCTTGACCCCTCCCACACAGGGGCGGCTGGCTGGGGAAATCACCCGCAAGCAATAATAGCAGTCTCGACCCGGAGATGAAAGATTTGAGTTTCTTCTAGCCCGATCCCCCTATTAGTAAGGCGCCCTTCGGCCCCTATTCGAAACTTCTTCTTCGGGTTAAGAATAAGAGTTCTTTATCAGACGAGTATTTTCATTTCGAAAGGACCCGGGTGCTCCCCCGACGCGCCGATAAGGGAGAGTGAATAAGAACAGATGAAAGGAATACTAGAGAAGGCGAATCAAACGACTCTGTCTTGTTCCATGGAATCAGGATCGTTCTAATTCCGCTTCCGCCTAGTCAGAAGGAATAACAAACCACAAATCATCACTTGCTTCAGAAAGAAAAGAAAAGACATAAATAAAATAAAAAGGAGAATTCCAATAAGAAGGAAAGAAAAGAACACAGATCCAGAACATACACCTGATTACCAAGAGAATAGAGAATAGTACTACATTACCAATTGAAGATAGAATAGGAAAGGAAAGCTCATCGGCTTGGAGAGTGCTCCAGGAAGGGGAGTCCTGGGGACCGGGGAGTTGCGCAAGCTCCCACCAGTATCGCGCTAACGAAAGAAGTAGTGCACGATATCTGCTCGGCAAGCTTTATGCTTTATCTCGGTAGGCGGAGCTCGCTAACCCCCGTGTTAAGCAAATACCCAAAAAAGATTTGCGCTTACTGGCTTCATATAATTCAGGAAACACTAGTTTTCTCGAAGCCTCTTGCTCATATCTCTCATCGAAGGGTGCTATTCTATAATGTCTGTCCAGCAGGTCTCCCGCTAACCCGAGCGAGCATTCAAATATCTGTCCCACATTCATTCGCGAAGGTACTCCTAATGGGTTGAAGACCATATCCACCGGTGTTCCATCTTGCAAGGCATATCTTGTCTAGGCAAAATTTGTGAAATGAGACCTTTATTCCCATGTCTTCCAGCTACTTTATCACCTACTTTGATTTCACGTTTCTGTGAAATAGATACACGAATCGTTTCTGGATTATAACTGGAACCCCCCTTTTCTGGATCCATCTCACATCAATAACTCGACCCCTTCCGCCTATAGGTCATTTTAGACAAGTTTCCTTTGCGGTGGATACCTGAATTCCAAGTATGGCTCGTAAGAATCTATCTTCCGGGGCATACGACGATTCTTTCGCTGTCTGAGGCGTTCATTTACCTACTCAAATCTCACCTGTTTCTATCCAAGATCCCAACATCACAATTCCATTTCTGTCTAAATTGCGGAGTAAATGAGCTTCTAAATGCGGTATTTCATTAGTGATTCTTTCAGGGCCTTGACTTGTCACATGAGTCTGAATTTCATATTTCCGGATGTGAAAAGAAGTATAAATATCTCCATATACCAGACGTTCACTAATGAGTACCGCGTCTTCAGAATTGTAGCCTTCCCATGGCATATAAGCTACTAATACGTTTTTTCCCAAAGCGAGTTCACCACCCGCGGAGAAGGGCCATAAGCAGGTCTTCTGTCTGTTCGATACTATTAGTCACTGGCGACTGTCCTTATAACTTACAAGCGAGAAAAGCCCTTCTAGAGAGGCTGAGGCTAAGGGGAAAGCAGAAAGCAGAGCTAGCTACTAAAAGACAAGAGCGAATATCCCTGCTAGCGAAAAAGAGCCAATATCCATCTCTTCAGCGCGAGTTGTTGGTCGGATCGTGGAACTCCCTCCATTATAAATGACTTTTTTCCTTCCTTTATCATGGTTGGGGAGGATGTTAGGTAAAGAGTCAGAGCAGCTATGCAAGCACACACATGGGCACTAGTCAACGCCCTTGGTTTGGTAAAGTCAGTGCCCTTGCTTTGTTTGGTTCTTAAATGGTGGGTCGATCAGTCTACTCGCCCAAAAGATGAGAGCTCCTTTCACAGTATCCTGTGAGTCTCTAATTCAAAGCTAACCGAAGCGTGACTTTCAAGAGCATTCCTAAAACGAACCAGCCGCGAAGAAAAAGAAAAGAAAGGGTCGCAGGTCTTAGAAGCAAGGCTATGGGTTCAACTCTCGGGGTTTAAGCGGAAATTCCCAGCTTTCTTAACCTTTTCCGGGGCTTTCGTCAATCACTTTTGAGATGGCGTTGAAGGCTAAACGTAAATGGCAGACTCGTAAGAAGGCTAGGGTGTCGCTGCTGGAGAGGAGACTTCGCTGGACCGAGAATGAGCATCCGAAATACAAGCACGGGAGGATGGGCTAGGGCTACTAAATCGAGGAATTCGTCGAGAAGAAGAATAAGAGTCCCGGCCTTGAGGCCATGCGAATATGGAAGGAGATCTCGCTGTGGAAGAGGGAATTCATTGGCTCGACACCAAAAGTGCGTGGTGGGGGAGTAGGTGGTGCCTCTGGTTTAGTACTTTATGCAGTAGTCTTTGTCTTGCGGGGCATCATCCTTGAATTTCTTATTCGTGATAGCCGCATTGTTGGGCTTTCTATTTCTACTCGGTAGCGAACAAAGAAGCGGCGATCTCGATAAGCTAAGCAATTGACTCTTTGTTTGCGATTCTTTCAAGGAAGGCTCAGATCCAATATCGGTAGCGGAAGAATTAGACTTGTGTAAGCCTGAGAGATGGCCTGGACCAGAAAGCTTTAATGGCGGGGGCAGAAACGGAAGCAGGTACGAATAGAAGAAGGCCTAGAATAGCCAAGCCAAAGGGGTCCTATTAAGTGGTCCAATCAGTCTAATGCGTAATGTCCGGTATCGGGAGTCTTTTTGTAATCCATAGATTAGGAACCGAGCGGGGAAGTGAGCTCTACTCTAAACTCTAAAGGCTGCTCTGCCACCTAGGGATAGGATACCTTTTCCTTTTAGTCCGATTCGAGAGCTGGATCTTCTCGAAGACCGGCTTACTAAGCTTTTTCAGCAGGACAAAAAAGGCCTTTGGTTTGAATGTTTGAATCGACTTCTTTTCTTATTCCTGATCTAAAGGCGGAATTCGCTTTATTAGAGGTCTCCTACGCAGGCATAGGCATAGCATAGACTTTCTTGGAACATGGATCAAAAGCTAGCCCGAAAGCTGCTTACCCAGACTTCCCTTAGCGATTTGACTGAAAGCCTTACGATGGGGCTGACTCTCGAAGGGGTGGCTAAGAAGGCTCAATTGCTGGGCTCTCGAGACAGTTTCCCCGTACCCAATATTCCAAGGCCATGACCAAAAGCGGCAGAAGAATTCAAAGCGCGAAAGAGGAAATAGAAAAAGGCCTAGCGTTGAGGCCATCTGGCTTCCTTGTAAATAAGTTAGAATTAGAAGAAAGTAACGTTTCGGGCTAGCCTATGCTTACGCCTTTTCGTCTTCGTCCTGTAAGCCAGAATATCATCTTCCGTTTTGGCTCTTGAGCAGGCTCAAAGGGGGCTGCAAAAGCAAAAGAGGATTATAAGACCACTAAGGTAAGTAAGATCCCGTCCTCAAGATTCTATTCTGATGTTACGATAAATCCCTCTACCCTATTGGTTAATCCCGAAGGAAGCTTCCCTGGTAGAGCTGCTATAAGATAAGCTCTTTTTCCATTTAGTTTAGAGAGAGTAGCTTTCCACGGTCTGGGTCTTCGGGGTCTGCTATTCCTTTCCTCTAATGACTAAATGTAAAACCTACCGAAATGGCTCTTTAAAGAAAGGCTTTATTCACAGGAAACTTTGGAGAGGGTCGACCAGTCCAGTCCATTTATCATCCCACCACTCACCCAAGCAAGCTCAGGAGTTCAGGTGCTACAGATTAGCTGCTTGAAGCCCGATCGTCAGTCACTTCCACCGAAGAGATATTGTTTTTGTCCTTCTCGGGTTCCAGTCCAACCTTCTGCTGCTGCCCCCGGCCTCTACTTAATTTAAGACTTTCTGGTCCAGGCCATCTCTCAGGCTTACAGTTGTAAATCCGAGTTCTCGTTACTACCGAATCCGTAGAAGACTTTCAAATGAGAAAAGAAGACGAAAGGTACGGCGGAGTTGGATCAACTTCTTAGTCTTGGGGCTTGTCAGATTATCCTTTTCGATATAAGCTTAAAGGTAAAAATGCGCATTTGAGGCCCTTTTTACAGGGGTTCGGTTCCTCTTCCGGGCTCGGTTATGGACGAGAGGCTAGGTCCTTTTTGACTATGTTTTCGGGTGTGAAAGGCCTTCTCCGAACGTTGAAAATGATTCAACTGAAGCTCCTAAGTACGGTCCGATAGCCACTATAGCCACTAAAAGGGTCATATCCTGTTGAAGAGGAAGTGAAAGGAGCGAGACCATGCGGAGTAGGTACGGAAGGGGAGGCCTCTGAAGAGGTAGTGAAAACCCTTTATTTCAGCGAGGCAAGAGAGGATCTTTCTTTTAGGACCACATACCCTACTTGATTGAGACCCCGAGGGAAGTAAGGAAGCGAAAGCTGGATCGACTCTAAAGTAGAGTAGCTGTACTTGCCTTTTTCTTAGAGTGGATTGAGGAAGAAGTGGAACTCCGATGAGAACGTAGTCTTGCTGCATCCCCTGAAGGAGAAGGGGCTAACCTATCCTTAAAATAAGCTGGATCATCTGGAGTTAGATCAGCTGGAGTAGCTACTTACCTTACTGGTGTCCGAAGAAGTCTGTTGGTACAGATGTCATATGAGATGTGAAAGCGATTTCCGACTTAAAGACTACTAGTTGACTCAGAAGTAGAGCCGACTGTAACATCCGACCAGAGAGGTCAGTCAGTGCTGGGGAAGCAAAGAATGGAATGTCTGTTCTGTAACAAGAAGGTTGCTTGATTTGATTATTATTTTTCAAGAGCAAGCCATAAGGACTCTGTAGATCGCGAGAATGCATGTTCTGATGCTTGCACGGGTGAGAGCTCATCTGCTTCCTTAAAAGTTAGTTTCACAGAAGGGAGGTTAGCGAGATCCCTTATCTGAGGAAATAAAAGAAGCTCGACCATGAAAAGGAGTGGAAACCCTAGCAATAAGGATGACTCTCGAAGGCTTGGCCCGTATTACATTAGTGGGACTACGGCTGGCTCTTTCTCCTCAATCGGGGGGAATGCCATTCTTAACATCTTTCGCAACCTTTCTTTCACAGGTGGCAGAATTCTAGACCATATAACCTTGCCAACTAAAGCGGCCTACTCTATCGCAGTAAGGGCTTAAGCGATCGAAGTGACCTAACCTGGCTCCATCTAGAAGGGCCCTCGGTCATCTATGTCGTCTTTGGAACTCCTAAAAGAGTTTACGGGCCTAGCTCAACGAAAAGGCAAGTCCTTCGGTTCCAGGTTCGAGTGATGGTTCACCAGTAAGAGATCAACGAAAAGCAAGCCTTCTTCCCAGTTTGGACTAAAAGAAAGTAGTTGAAAACCGAGACCAAAGGAGTGTACTTTACTTAAGGAAGTGTACTTAACGAGGGGCTGTTGAGTAAGGGAGGGGTCGGTATACTAATATAAGTCTTTTTTCTTTCACGGCAGGGATAGCACAAATGAGTAATGGAAGATCCATGTCCCCACCCTAGCTAGAAGAAAGAAAGGGTATGCCTGCGCGTAGAAGACCTAAAAAGCCTAAGCCTAATTCGGATCAGCCTATGAAAAGTAGTTCCCCGTGGAAAGCGAGAGAGCTGTTGATAGAAGAGGAATCACCGGGTTGTTCGGTTCAATGGTTGGGAAGCTAAGCTCCTTAGAAAGGATTGACCGAGAAGGCGCCCCCTTTTGTTTGCTTTTCCTGTTTGCTACCTAATAAGCAATTGACTCTTTGTTTGCGATTCTTTCAAGGAAGGATCCATACGATCATATTGGCTCTATAGCAGAAAAGGTCTTTCTTTCATGGACTAGATCCCAGCAGACAGCGATCTTCTTACTGAGAAACCAACGTTTAACGAATCAGATGGGGAATCACCCACATGAGGACCAGAAGACGCATTCTAACGCTCTACAGAGCCCGAAAGACTTATTCCGGAGTTCGGGATCAGATCAGATTCGGAATCGGAGAATAGGAACTATCGGAGAGGAAGGAAAACGCTGTTGTAGGCACTAGTCTTTGAGATTAGAAAACGAACTCGTACTCGGGGTAGCAAACAAAGGAAACTGGTTCCGGCAACCGCCCTCAACTCAAGACTAGAACGAAGGTAGAGCCTTACTCTATTCCTTCGCCCGTGAGACATCGACTTAGTTGTGCATCGGTACTCGGACACCCAATCCCATCCCCTATGACTAGAAAGACAGAGTGAAAGACAAAGATTCCCATTAGCTGAAAGTAGGTCTACAAGGTGAAGACTCTCTATCGTAAGATCGTTGGCAGTCTGATTCTGCTTTCTCTGACGCCAAGAATCAGAAAAGTCACCCCTTTCCTTTCTTTCAGTCGAGCAGCTCCACCAATAGGTCAGTCGAGTCCTCGACCGGGTACTCGGCCAGTAGATCCGCTATAGCTTGCCCTTTCATCGCCTTTCGAGAAGTGCACGTAATGTCAAACTCGGACAGCCTTAACAAAGGGCCGGTTGCTTCAAGATATGCCTGATCGGATCAGACCTCGTGATCAAAAGAACCTTCTCAGACAGGAGGTAGTAACGGAGCTTCTCAGCCGCAAAGAAAGACTAAAGCTAAACAAGCCTGCTCGATTTTACTATACCGTGATTCTGCTGGCTTCAACACTCGAGACAAGTGTAGTATATAGGCCGCTCTTTACCATTGTGGTCCTCCTGCGCTAACAACACCCCGAGCGAACTTGTCGTAGCGGACAAATAGTTGATGATAGGTTTTGTTTTCCCCCCCATCAAGACTGGCGGAGACAAGAGCTCGTCCTTCATCGCTTGGAAAGCCTTCTGGCATTCTTCGGACCACAAAAACTCGACACCCTTTTGAATTAGAACTGATCGGGGCTTGACTTTCTTAGAGAGGTTTGAAATAAATCAGCGAATGTAGGATATCTTGCCCATGAGACTCATTAGTAGTTTCAGAGTGGTCGGAGATGGCATCTCGAGTATTGCCTTGATCTTCGAAGGGTCAACCTCTATTCCTGGACAACGAATCCCAAAAATGGACCAGCTGAGACACCGAAGGCACATTTCAGTGGATTCATCTTCATCTTATTCGCTCGACACCTCTCGACGACCCCCGCGTAACCGGCCAGTTCCAATTGCCCGAGTCGTACGGGCCATACAGATAAAGATCCCATGCCAGGCGACCCGACCGAATCGACCCGCCGGCTAATGCCATGAGAACTACAGAACTGGGATGAATCGATTGCTCCCTGTAGGAATAAGCTGCCTCTGACCCAGGCATCTCCAGCCGACTTTCGAAGGCGAATCCAAGTTCCTTTGTTCTCCTTCACCAGGCGAGCCCAAAAGAGCATCCATCTTCTTTGTCTCCATCAATCGAATCTGCAGCTAGCGATCCAATGGTCCCAGGAACTAGTTTTCTTGTCCCAGTGCCATCTCCTCCTCCTCTCAGGTCCTTTCAATCGATTGAATCCAGTCCCAGCCAGCTCTTGTTTCTCCTCTTTCCCCTCCCGAAAGGCTTTCTCCTCCAAGCAACCTAGCAGCAGGAACAGCAGCATCTGACCCACTTCTCGAAAGCAAGTACGAGCCATTGAAACCTTCTCTTCACCCGCCAAGGCTCCGAAAGGCAATCTATTCTATTACATATCCTCTGCTTGACCCCGTACCGATGGAAGCGAGTACGCTGCCTAGACCCGGAAGGAGAAACCTTGAACGAAGAACCTGATCTCGAACGAAACGGGGGGGAAATAAACTAATAAAATACCATTCATCAAATCAATCCCTTGTAAGCCCATTCCTGGCTAACCTCTCCCATGTCCCAGTGCCATATCTCGGCAATAAGCAGCCTAAACCATCATTTGAGTCCCCCTCACCGGAAGGAGGAACCTCACTCGAGGCAATAGGCCCAACTACTCATTATGCATCTACTTGCCAGCTAACTCCAGCAAATGAACACCCATCTCTTTCACTCCCACAACAGCGAATGGAACCACCAGCTCGTGAAGCAAGTTCGGGAGGTGGGTGGCATCTGATGCCTCTGCTTGAAAGCTCAGTAGGGCAAACTAATCCCATTCTCTTCCTTCCGATGGACAAAGGCATTTCAATCTCCAGATCTCTCAAATGGAAGCTCATCAGCATCCGATAAGATAGAAATAATTAATCATAAATAGAGTTCAGGTTCGAATTCCATAGATAATACGGATGGAATTGTCTATAATGATAGACAAATGAAACACTTCCTCATGATTCTTATTCATCTACTTTTTTTAGATTATATTTATAATTTGAAAAAGGGTTGGTTGAACTTGAAAATTGACTCATTCAACTTCCCTTCCGGGAATCTACGTGACGTTCATTGGGGCGGCCCCGATGTCTGTTCCTCGGCCGTTGGTCGAGTGGCGCTCCTCTTCTTCCGTTGGAAGGGACGGATCAAAGGAAAACAGAAAAAAAAGGGGAAGAATTAGTTCATATCCAGGGAATGGGGAAGGTATAGGGGGGTTTGAGGAGGCATTTTCCCACTTCCATAAGTTGTAAATACTATACTAATCTATTTTTGCCACCCGTTAGTTGGTGCAAAGGAGATCGCTGGCTCCCGAGCCTCCAATTCCTTTTGCTGGTTCCTATGCCCCACCCCCCGCCTGCCCGGCACCTAACTGATCCGATGCGCAACATTAGGCGATTTTTTGGGGCCGAAAGCAGCAGCATTCATTCCACCTCAATAATCAGAATTTTCTCAACAGGGCGTCTGGATATTTCCAATGGGCATACTTTTATAGTTGGATGGTGAGTTGAAGGCACGTTATAATTTATATTCCTACCCGGGTCATTCCATGAACCTGTCCCATACTATTCCGCTCGTGCCGGACCGAACAAATTGTGATTGTCCATATCTGCTATCCAGAAGAGCCCTATTCGTAAGGGCGCTAGCGCGCTACAACTATTTTATAGCCAGCTTCAAAACCCCTAAACGCCCTTATTAGCCTTAAAAAGAGGGCGCGCTACAAGACAACAGGGTTTAAACAGCAATAGAGACGGCCCGGCTGAAGAAGGACAACCCCATCACCACTAAAGTACCCCGAGCTAAGGCTCGGCGGTCGCGAACTTTACTAGTGCCAAAGGGCCGCCTCTTCTCCTCATTTCTTTCTTCATTGCTTACTAAAAAGAGTTCGTTCCTTAGTTCCTCCTTAGCACTACTTCCTTACTTTATGCCTCATAAATGGATAACCTAACCCACTAAACAGCTCTATAACATCTAGAACAAGGGAATGTCAACTTCATAGAAGATAGAGCTTTACTAATAGAAAGGGGCTTAAGGCGATAGAGGGCATTGGCTTAAATGTGATATCAGTTAGAAGGCACTGGCTTAGCAGCTTTAGTTTAGAAAATGAGGGGCTAATATGAATATCTTGTTCCCTCTTTCCTATTTACTCATAAACTTAGGGCAGTCTTCCAAGCAAGCAGCTTTATAAAATGAAGGGCTTTTATATATCCATCTTTCCCGCCAGTTTGCGACTCTCCATGCGTATGGTGCGCTCGTACAAATCGGGAAAGGTCTTGCAATTACCCAATGCGATTGCACCTTTTGCGGGACCTCTTATGTTGGAAAGGACTATATGTACAGCATCACCTTCAGGTATTGCAAAGGTCGCTCTTGATGCAAGATTCCTCCACCGATCGATGAAGTCAACAGTACTTTGATCTCCGTAAATGCCTCTGAGAAAGGTTAATCAACTCGATCAAGCATGGCGGACGATCTGCTTGGTGCAACTACTTTATGATGAATAAGTCCACCACATCCTCAAACGTTCGGATTGCATGAATGGGGAGAGATAAGAACCATCGTGCGGCGCCTCCTCCCAAGGACTTCTGAAAAAGGTAGATCAACATTCCTGGATTATCCTCTTACATGCAGCAATCGTTGCAAAAGGCGACTAGATGTTGCATTGGATCGCCTGTCCCATTATACTTACTGAACTTAGGCATCTTGAATCCTGGCGGGAAGATAACCCCTGGATGACGGCAGAAATCTCTGAATCCAAGGCGATGAGATTGAGATGCATGTCTCGCCATGTACTTTTCGAAGAGATCCTTGAATGGTTCTTCGGACTCAATCACTAGCTTCTTCGACTGACTCGTAACCCTTGTTGTTGATGTAGCTCCACCTCTTGGTCTTCTAGTCGAAGCTTCGCCCACATATTTAGAGTTCATCATTGTTGGGCGTTCAGGGGGTCAATTAGTTGACGGGTTATAGGCAGACCGATACTCCTCGGTGGATTTTCGGAGAATCACTTTGGGTGTACGTTCCACTTGAGGTCTTTCTTCTGATCGTAGACCAACCTTAAGGGTATGAGGGGCTTCAACTCGGGCCTATACCTGCGCACTTACTATACAAGTGGTTTTAGAACCCTGCTTTTAAAGTTCTGTTATGTTCTTAGTAGCAGTCGGCTACCTTTTTCTTCTTTTACTTCACATAGCTTTTCGTCTCCTTGATAGCTGGAAGTTCTCCAAAAGTATGAAAAGCTGGAGGACTTTGTACCATCCATTCCGGTGTGGTTGGATTCTGTTCAACAGCCCAAGGACTTGGAGCACATCTTTTGTTGTTTCCACTGCTTGAAGTGATTGTTACGACCACGAAGAAACGACGAATCCCAACTACGGATATATAAGGGCCAAAACTGCTAAGGGCATTCCATCCAGCGTAAGCATCTGGATAATCTGGAATGCGACGTGGCATACCCGAAAGCCCTAAGAAATGCATGGGAAAGAGGGTCGGATTAACCCCGAAAGAAGTGATCCAAAAATGGATTTGACCTAAAGTTTCAGGGTATGTCCGACCAAAGATTTTACCCACCCAATAGTGAAATCCTGCAAATAAAGCAAGAACGGCTCCCATAGAAAGTACATAATGGAAATGTGCAACCGCATAATAAGTATCATGTAGAGCAATGTCTAGCCCAGAATTTGCCGGGACTATTCCAGTGAGTCCTCCTATGGTGAACAAAAAGATGGACCCTACAGCAAATAACATGGGTGTTTTGTATTGTATCGAACCTCCCCACATGGTAGCGATCCAACTAAAGATTTTTATTCCTGTGGGGACAGCTATGATCATGGTAGCTGCGGTGAAGTAGGCACGCGTATCAACGTCTGAGCCCACAGTAAACATATGATGAGCCCGAACAAGAGATCCAAGAACACCTGTACTGATCATGGCATAAACCATGCCTAGATACCCGAAGACCGGTTTTCCCGAAAAAGTCGATACGATATGACTTATGATACCGGATCCAGGCAGAATGGGAATATACACCTCTGGATGACCGAAGAACCGAAAGAGATGCTGGTATAATATGGGGTCTCCCCCTCCAGCGGGATCAGAAAAGGTTGTATTAAAGTTTCGATCGGTTAATAACATGGTAATTGCCCCTGCCAGTACCGGAAGTGATAATAAAAGTAGGAATGCTGTCACTAGAACGGACCACACAAATAGGGGTGATCTATGCATAGTCATTCCAGGTCCACGCATGTTGGAGATAGTTGTTATAAAATTGATAGAACCTAAAATGGATGAAACACCTGATAGATGAGGACTAGAAATTGCTGAATCAACTGCTCCTCCAGAATGGCTGGTAATACCACTTAAGGGCGGATAGACCGTCCACCCAGTGCCGCTACCCACTTCTACTAAGGCTGGGCTTAATAGGAGCAAGAGACTTGGTGGCAACGACCAGAATGAAATATTATTTGATCGTGGAAATGCCATGTCAGGTGCACCTATCAGAATCGGAACAGACCAATTACCAGATCCACCTATCATCGCCGGCATAACCATAAAAAATATCATTAAAGGAGCGTGAGCCGTTATTAAAACATTATAAAGTTGATGATTCCCACCAAGAATTTGATCGCCGGGTCGTGCTAATTCCATACGAATCAGTACTGAGAAGCATGTGCCCATCACTCCAGCAATGGCACCGAAGATGAAATAGAGAGTCCCTATATCCTTGTGGTTAGTGGAGAACAGCCATCGGACCGGATTTGTCGTCAAATTGAGATTATTTCGTTTCCTTTTTTCCTTATCAGAGAGGGGCCCCTTAGCTTAGTGAGCGGGGCTTATTTAAACGAAACCCCAATTGGGGTGCAGTTGTTTTAGGTCTTCTCAACTAGAGGACATACAACTGCGAGTCCCTGTATTTAGGGAAAAGACTGTTCAAGGAACTAAAGACCCGTCGTACGGAACCCAACATTCGACTGACTATCCTGTTCCAGCAAGCGAACTTCAACTTACGTGAGAGGGGCGTTAATAGGGCTAATGAGGGGGCTTCAAAGCCCCCCCTGACTAATGGGGCCCCTATTAGCCGCCCTTCTTAGTATGGTAAGTCAGGCGCGCCTTACGTGAGAGGGCCCCTCTCACGCCATAAACGCCCTATTAGTAAGGGTAAGTGTTGCGCCCTTACAATAACTTACGTGAGAAGGGCGTGAGAAGGGGGGCCCCCCTAACCTAATAGGGGTAGGCCCCTCTCACGCGACTAACCTAATAAGGGCGTTTATGGCGCTAGCTTCAGGCATTCTTTTGAAGCTGGCTGCCAGCGCATTGTATCTAACCACACTGTGGCAAATCGATACAAGTAAACAGCGAGCATCCGACATCTCCGGCCAAACGGTTAGGCAACACTACGGCGCCTGGGTAAACATCCCGTTTACTAAACAAGACGTCGAGAGTTTCACTTAACCATTCCCCTCCTGCAGCCAAAGTGATAGCGGCTGTAGCATCCACCGGTAATGTGTGGAAGAGGGTAAGCTTTCTATGTGGATAGAGGACGTATCAACACCTTTTGCATCTTTTAAAGGATGAATATAGGTGTTGGGTCCTGAGGACCAGGATGGCCGAAGATCAAAACCTAAATGAAAAGGGGTTGATCATCGAAGCCAGGGCAATAACGATGAAGGAATTTGAGCGCTGATGTAGCTAATTTATCAGCCACCTTTATAGTCGATTCATTAGGGTCGTCACCTTCTACCCATATAGTGGAAGTATCCACCGTTTTCTTTGTCTGTTAAGCCTCACAGCTATGGGACTTCCTAAATCAAACTGCAATCGCAGTTTATCAACCACTCACAAGACCACCGAGATCTTCGACTTAGCTCCCAAAGGTCATCCACCCGGCCCTTCTGACGAGGGGGCGGAAGATAACGAAAGGGAAGTCCTAACTAAATCATAACACTATAACCTCAACCGTCTACCCATTCCATCCATCATATCAGTCGAGTCGATCCGATTCGTTCTTATCTATAGATAACGCAAGAGAGAACTTATGACCTCGCGGATGGAGAGGGATTCGAACCCCCGGTATTCCTATCAATACTTCGGTTTTCAAGACCGACTCTTTCAACCGCTCAGACATCCATCCCTTCGCGCTTCGCCCGCCCTATCTATCCGCCCGCGCGCTGGCAGGTAGGGGCAACTCTATGTGATTCGCTACGCTTGCTTGCGCCTATCGGCTGACTTGACTCTATTGCCTGCCGGTTAGCGACACTTTTCCGGTAGTACGAATCGCTACGCTTCGCTTGTTTCTATATGATAATATGCACCTTGGTTGCTGCGCTCCCTGCGGGTAATAGCAAGAGAGTGAAGAACGAACGATCCTCCAAACAAAAAGAGTGAATTGAGTCCGACTCAAGCGAGTGAGTGAAAGGCGTGGCAAGAGAGCGAGTTCGACTCGCGAACGATCAGCAAGTGAAGGACCGATCCTTTAGCGCCAGTACTGTTGCGAGACTGGTACTTGGCGGCTCACGAGCAACATATAGACTAAGGTTCCATCACTCCCTCGCTCCTTTTTGAAGGCCCACCGATTTAGTTCCTCCATAAGAACACTGAACGCCCAGCTTCGCAGAGCAGCTCTCTCCCCAGCCCACAGCATAGTGTGGAATCTGGATCTACTGTGTGTTCTGACTCTATTGGATCAAGTCAGATACAAAGCCTTCTACTACTACTACTATGGAGAGACTAAGCTCTATTTCAGAGATTGGACTCTCTGACTGTGATTAGTCTGGGCTGTTCCCGAGCCAGGTTCCCTGGATCCATTCTGACCTAAATGGATGAATGAAGAAGGGGGCGGGCAGATACGACGGCCACACACACCTCTTTTTAGAGGACTAAAGCCGGATCCACTACACGGCTAGGATCAGAGAAAGATTGAGAAAGCAACCTAAACCTACTCTACTTTGATTCAAAAGGCGAACAGCCCCCTATTCGTCGATCAATGAATGGATCAAAGAAGGAGGCTCTATCTATGTCATCGTATATAAGGGAAGAAGCCCGCCCCTGATCGAAGAATGAAGAAGCGCGCCCGGGTAGACTTCAAGAGCTCTTGCTCTGCGTATCCGTCCCGCTCCGTCTTGGGGGTCATAGAAAGATACGGCCCTAAACGTAAGGCCGTTCGATTCACCGGCCGAGTTTCCATCACTCTCCATCCCTGGGAAGAACTCCAAGCTGTAACGGATCAGTCTACTTTGAAACCCTGACCCTTCAATCATTCCACCGCCTCGCCCAGCCCACTAGAGAAACCAGCTAATCGAGGCGGTAACCAAGCCTTGCTTGTCAAATGGGTTTGGAGATTTGTGACGCAACTAGAGCCGGCGTGGGCTAGGCATATAAGAGCTAAGTCTCTTACGCAGGGGCAGTTCTTCACGTCCATTAGCGTTCTTTGCCTCTAGGTTCATACATTTTGAACTCCTGAGTTGCTATCGGACATTACCTAAGGCAGGGGATTAGTATGTTAGTTCGTAATGGCCAGGCGGGTTTTATACGGATTCTTGGGCCTCTCCCAGGCATTCAAAAGAGGCCAAGGGAGAGTCCAAAGCACCCTGTAGATAAAGATCGAGAGCCTGTGGATCGGGGTTGAACCATATCCTTTTTCTGTTGATCGAGAGTGCCTAGAAGTGAACCGAAAATGTTGTGTAGAAAACTTCCCTGATGCTGTGAGGCGGAGATAGCTGCACTTCTTAGGATAAAGCCAGAGAAGATCTAGAGAATTTACCGGGAAAAAAAGAGTCAGCAACAATAATCAGAGCTTCTTCCTTTCCTCCTCCTACTAGACCACTTTCCTAATTGCCCATTGAACTGGTTGAATACATCGCACCATTGTTCTGCTCACTCCATGCTCGTATTCGTTTTTTGCAACAGCCCCTTTCTTTCTATTTCATCTTGCTGCAGGGCTTAACAGCGCCTCACAGAGCATCATAGTAAGCACGATAGCCCCATAGTAGCCACGGTAGGGTTATTACAGGAGAACGTACCCATTCATGCAGAGGATCTACCGGGGTTTTCTACTCCCCTAATGGATGTATAGGGAAGGAGCCAGTGTTGGCTTGTGCGAAGTCGACCATATCCCTATACCAATGGTTGGGAATATGACAAATATCTCATCTGGGTCAGACAACCAACTAAGTCGGTAACAGTCATGGGCTACCGCTCCCTTGCTTATGGTCAAGTTGGTGGTCCTTATCAGGTATCATCGTCCCGTGTGTCCGAGAGATCGCTAAGAGGCTCATGGATAGTTTGAAAAAGAACAACGCCTGTCTTCGCGGGTCATTCTCGAATGGTTAACCTTATCAACTTCGAAAGAAATGATCTGGGAGGAGAGGGAATAGACCTTGGACCTAAGGAAAGAGCCCTACCCTAGGCCTTACTCCTTCTCCATAAGGGAATCTTCCTTTCATCGGTGGCCAAAAGCCCAAGTATTCACTTACTACCTAATTCCGAGTTTCAACCGAACTGCTGGCACCCGTTTTCCAAGCTCTTGCTTTTAGGGCAGATAGATGGTCAGCTTAGCTATGAATTTGACATGACACGGTCCCTCCGAAGAGTACGATGTTTGGCTTGCTGCTCTCCCATCTCATTAGGGACAAAACCCACCACACGAAAGCTTTGAAAAAGCTATTCCCGCAGCTTCGGAATCTGACTCTTCACAGGTGGTGCTACTAAAAGCTGGGGAAATCCTCTTGCAAAGGTCCAAAACTAAGGGATAAAATCCCCGCCTGTGTTAAGCATATCGCTCTTAATTCGAATATGGGACACCAACAGTGAAGGTCGGATGATTGCTTCTATCGACTGTCCTTCTCTATGTTGACTGGGGAAGCGCCAGTTCGAGATCAAGTACTTTTTCTTTTTTAAGAGAAGAGACTCTAACCGCTTAGTTGTAAGTAAGGAAAGGAATCCAGCCTAGCCCCGTTCACTTGCTTCCCACTGACTTGCGGCGTACTCGATAGGCTTATTGTCCCCATATCTATTTTCATTTCGACATGACAGAACATAATCCCTAATGAAAGAAGGAGGGCTCTCAAAGCAAATAAATGATTCGGGCTTTCACTACTCGAAGAGGGGAGGGAAGTCTTTATAGGCAAACTGCAAGCAAGAGAGCAGAGGGATGGAGCAGTGGTAGATGTTGTTGAGGGGTGCCCATGTTCTTATTATGAAAAAGGAGAGTGAACTGTTCGCTTTTTTTTTCTTCGAAGAAAGCATATGTTGATCCGCACCGCATCAATCCTGACGATTGTTCTATGACTCCCTCCGTTCGGAGGTTTGATTCCCATTATTTTGATGCCATCGCCGGAAGAGATCTTGTTGTTTCGGGTTCCAATGCCGATTGAGAGACAGAAGAGTAAGTTCAGAAACCGTTCATCAAGCGATAGCTCGCAGACTGGAAAGGCAATGAATATTGTCAACCGCTGCGTAACGTAAAGCAGTGTTCGTGGGCGTGTGCGTAGGCATGCTTACTTCAAAGACTGGCAGATCGATCCAAAATCAAGAATCGTCTTTTGTCTGCTCCCTTAAGTTATTTCCACCTACGGCAGACCGTTCCGTTCCCCATTAATTGAGTAGACCGCGTCACGCCACTCGTTCTTTTGATAAGAAGTCTTTCTTCCACCCACGGGTACCACCGACATACGCGCCGGCCGGGTGGTCGGGAAGGATGTATGTGAGGCCAACGACTTCCCATACATCAGAGACGAGTGCGGCTTTCCAATATTATGAGAAGGAAGTCCGACTGGTACCAAAAAAGCAATGTGTGAATTGATACCTATTCTTTTGCCTGCTTCCCATGCGCGTTAGAAAGCAATTCTCATATCATAAAAGAGCTACTGCGCTAATGAGCGAATGAGCTACGGAGCTACAGAGCTACGAAGCAAACGAGCTACAGAGCTACTGAGCTGCTGAGCTACCATCGTACTCTTTATAAGGAAGGCAGCTAAACTCGCGTGAAAACGCAGAAAGTCGAGCTTTCAGGATGTTTTCGCCCTTGTCGTATCAGTAGCTGCCTCGCCTCTTTACACCGGCAGTTCTTCGAGCAATTGAATTTCATCATCTCTTTAGCATAGCTCTACCCTCTACTTAGCGCAACGGCTTTCTTTTCTCAATCGAATATAATTCTAATTCACGTTATTTGCCCTCCCCCTATAGCTCAACCAACAGCAACAACAACCATCAACCATTCAGATTGAAGCAATCAAACGGATGCAGCAAGACAAGAGAAAGCAGTTGATGCATGTCCACGAAACCCACCCCTATTTGGATTGGAGCTGTCATAAACTGGGATGCCCCTATTCCTCTATCTATCGGTCGAGTAGATAAAGGAGTAGGTGTAGAAGTGAAAGTAGTCGCCCCTATTCCCTATCAATCAGTTGAGCAGGTAAAGCCAATGCCGATGCAGATGCAGATGCAGCAATCAATCCCTTCCCTTGTTTCAAGCGCAGTTGTGCATGCATCAAGCCAAGCACGAAAGCAATCAAGCGCTTGTTAGATAGAAAGGGTATAGTCATGTCTCTCATATCGGATAAGAGAATCTGCCATCTTAAAGTGAAAGCCAGACAATTACATGGAAAAGGTAGACAGATCAGATCAGAATGGAAATGGAGTGACGCATTTGACCCGTCTTTGCTCTTAGCTTAGCGGTGCTATGGGTTCGATTCTTCCTCGATCTCGATCTCTGGCGAACAGAGGGCAAATCAAATAACAACGTGCAGCATTAGAATGCGCATGATATTCGATTCGATTGATCAAGTACTACGCTGAGGGGGACAGGACAAAGAAACAAGCAAGGGGGCGCGCTAGTATTACGTTTTTCAGCAAGCAAGCAACGCCCTATTAGTATAGTACAAAGTGAAAAGCCGTTGCGCCCCCTTACGTGATGGGGGCCCCTCGCGCGCCCTATTAGCGTAGCGCCCCTATTAGCCCTATTAGTAAGTGAACAAGTAGTAAGGAGCGCGCAAGCTTACGTTTTGAAGCAGCAGCGAGCGAAAAGCGAAGCGAGCCGCGCTAGCGCGCCTTCCCTCCTTCTCTTAGATTGATAGATGCTTCGCTTACCAAGCGCTGGCGTAGGAATAGAGGTTGTTGCTATGCTAATAGATAAGGCTAGTTGCTGCCCACGCCCGCCAAAATCAATATATCAGAGGACGTATGCATAAGCCGTGAGATCGATAGATCCTATTGTCCCGGGCAGGCTTTTCTTTCACTTAGTCTACGGCGCTGGTGTTTTAGTTGAAGCTAGCCGGAGCCAAAATGCAGCTAGCAGATTCTGAAGAAATGAGCTTCAGGCTGTGTAGTCTGATGCAGCTGGATGAAGACAGACGGATGGGAGGCAGGAAAGAAAAGAGGTATGACGGGGATAAGATTTTCAGTGTTAGACTAGGTCCTGTTATGCCAAACAAACTGGCCTGTGGTGACTGCTCGATGGAGCCGTTGCCCCACCCTGCGCAAGAAACTTTGAGTTCTGTAGGCCAGTCGTCAGGTCAGTATAAGGGGGTTGTGTCAGTGAGGGGCTGCAAGTAGAGTCCGATAGTTAAGGGAAGAGTGAAGAGGCAAGTAGCGCGTTAGGAGTCTATAGAAACGAAAAAAGCCCAGCTCTACCATAGATGAGGCTCGTAGTCAGACGAGCGGAGCTGCAAGAAGTCTACTCGTCGTTGAGTCTTTCCGTCTGCGAGAATAGCCACCCACTTCGATTATCCAGACGAGGATTCGGTGCCGTCCTAAAACGCTTTGTTTTCAACATTCATGGCCATCGGTCGTCGTTCGAATCGGGAGAGGATGTGGTGGTAACCCCCGCAGCTTCGTCTAGAGCCGGGCGTCCCGCCGTGTAGGAAGACTCACCCTAGCCACTATAGCGACCCCACCCCCTTATCTAGCTGAGAAGCACCCTCCATCCACTTCCCCTTTTCCGTGTGCCCAAAAGCCCGCCCGCCCGGTTGTTGAGCCCCTTTCCGATTCCCTCACCCAATCTCATGAGAAGCAAGCCCAGCAGGCCTTGCCTTAACCTGTCCCCAGACAGCCAGCCCTCACCAGGCTGGCATTGCTAAATGCTCCGCCACGAAGCAAGCTCTCCCGAATACGACAGATGCGGAAGTGGGGAAGCCGGAAGTGCACAACGAAAGAGGGAGGACGAAGAAAGTAGTTGGGCAACTGTATGCACGAGGGTAAAAAAATAAGTCTTCTGGGAATTGGCAACATTAACAGAAAGGGGAAGAAAAGGGGGTAGGAAGAAACTGTTGTAGGTGTAGCTATAGTAGTCGGCCTAACCTTCGGTTCCCGTAACCAAGTTTATATTTCTCAATCCTTATGTACTTTTTGTTACTTCATCCATACTTTTGTACTCTTTCTGAAGTGTGGGGCGAACGGCGCCCTCTACTTCTACTTCTAACTAAAGGCGAACTGCCAGCATTGCAAGCAAATAGAGAGCCCCCGCCCGTTTGAGTCGTCGCGAGCCGGAAAGCGTACCGGCAGTTTGAGTCGCGAAAGGGCCGCTTGCTTCAACTATTTTCATTTATATAGATTCTTATATATTATAAATATATATATATATTTATATATAGATTCTTATATATATATAAATAAATAATCAATTTCATTTTTTATCCCCTGGGAAGAGGAAGAAGCAGATAGAGCAAAGGCCTCCTCTTTCCGTCCGCTCTTCCCGAAGTGAGCGAATTGCATGTAGAGATAAGTAGGGGCTTATAGTTTAATTGGTTGAAACGTACCGCTCATAACGGTGATATTGTAGGTTCGAGCCCTACTAAGCCTACCACCCCTACAGGCCTGTACTAATTAGGGCGAAGTCCCCGCCACCCTGCAGATCTCAATCTAGCGACGGCACCTGGAACCACACTGCTGCCGCTGCCCTTCGGGCACGCCTCCTACGCTTACAACTCACCTACGCTCTTGCAGCATGCCCCCTTCGGGCAATACGGCTTTCGTAATACGCGAAGCAGCTGAGCGATAGCTCTTCGATCGCTATATTCTTGCGATAGCGAAGGATCGAAGAGCGAAGTTACGGCTTTAGGCGGCGAAAACCTTGAGTCTTATTGTTTTGTTTTGTTCCCGAACAACGATCATTCATTACGGCCGGCGGCCCGACCAAAGACTTCAAGTCCGGTCCGGGCAAGCTATCTTATGGAACTGATCTGACCGATCATGGATGGAATGAAAGATGGAAGGGCCGGCAAGAAAAGAATCAATGCGATAGCGAGGTTGAGCGGTAGCGAGGGGCGATAGCGAAGGCGTGGTTCATCCTCTAAGAGAGAGTAGATGCGAAGCGAAGGTTCGGATCGAAGATCTTCGCAAGACGGCCCATGAATCTCGAGAATCGAGCGTGGGGGTTTTATTTTCCCCCACCTTTCTCTCCTCTTTCACCAGTGAGTGGTGAGTTTCCTTTTGATCTAGGTAGGTACCTCTTGGATTCGGAGTTTGTTCCAACAGCTGCCACACGTGAGATCCTGATCGTCTTCCTCCCAGTGTTCTTGCCTGCTGGGGGAAGGAAGGAAAGTAGGGTTTCCTTCCAGGACCGGAGAACGTCAAACTCTGGGCGGGCTGCCAGGTTTCGCCTACGCTACGGTTTCACAAGATTGAACCTTTTTTGTTCAACCGAAGTTAAGGAGTTCCAGAGCACGAGGGAATGGGGTTTCATTCCCGGGACCGCCTCGTCTATGTACTCGGCGCCTCCCCCGATTGCTTGAAGATGGGCGCGCGATACGAGAAAGGGCCCCCTGGGAGAAACCAATAAAAAGCCAGGGTAGAGCCTCGGAGCCGGCCCAAGCGAAGATCGGCACTCGAAGGCCTTGATGAGGAGCAGCCCGCTAAAGGGAAAGCCGCGGAGATGTTTTTTTTTTTCGCCAGTCAGGCACACCGTTAGGCTGACTACAGCAGACCGGGAGGTGACAATTCCAGTTTTGCTTTTTCAATTTCCGGGAGTGAATGTAGGAAGTGCAGACGGTGGATCAGGTGTCAACATTCAACCAAAGGCGTCTTGGGAATCGGCAATAGCTAAGCATTGTGGCCATCACAGTTCAAGCTACGTATGGCTGGCGTACAACCTAAGGGCTTCTTAGCCAAAAGAAAAACAACAAAAAAGGATGCAATGCTGCCAGGGTGCCTGGTTTGGTACCTTTAGTCCAATCTTAGACAAAGAGCAAGGAGGATATGAAGCACTGCTGGGTAGACCATGGCTCCAAGGCTCCAACCAGCTTCCAAAGTCAACTTACGTGAGAGGGGCGCAACGTTATTCCGTTTTTCAGCATACTAACCTAAGAAGGGCGTTTAGGGGGCTTGACTTGCCATATGTGATAGGGGCCTCCCATTAGCCCTATTAGTAAGTGATGCTTGCTGATTTCCTACAAGTCTTTCTTTTTCATTTGAGAGCAAGAAGCGGAACCTAACCTTTATAAAGCTTTCTTTATCTTTATGGATAACCAATCCATTTTCAAATATAGTTGGGAGATTTTACCCAAGAAATGGGTACATAAAATGGAAAGATCGGAACATGGGAATAGATCTGATACCAATACGGACTACCCATTTCAATTGTTGTGCTTTCTCAAATTTCATACCTATACACGGGTTCAAGTTTCGATCGATATTTGCGGAGTTGATTATCCCTCTCGAAAACGAAGATTTGAAGTGGTCCATAATTTACTGAGTACTCGGTATAACTCACGCATTCGTGTACAAACCAGTGCAGACGAAGTCACACGAATATCTCCGGTAGTCAGTCCATTTCCATCAGCCGGCTGGGGGGAGCGAGAAGTATGGGATATGTCTGGTGTTTCTTCCATCAATCATCCGGATCTACGCCGTATATCAACAGATCATGGTTTCGAAGGTCATCCATTACGAAAAGACCTTCCTCTGAGTGGATATGTGGAAGTACGCTATGATGATCCAGAGAAACGTGTGGTTTCTGAACCCATTGAGATGACCCAAGAATTTCGCTATTTCGATTCTGCTAGTCCTTGGGAACAGCGTAGCGACGGATAATTCAGAATCAGAATAGGTCCAGTCCAGGGGACAAATCAATAGGAAATGCTATTTGCTTCGTAAGAATAAATATTCACCTCTATGAAATGAAAGAGTTTCACGGGAATTGTCTTGATCGTCGGATATCATTGAGAAATAGGCATAAGTGTTCTCGAACGATTTCCTTCAATTCTTCCCAGTATAGAATGAGTCAAGAATCAAGCTACAAGTCTCGATCTATACGAAACGCACTGGGGTTTTTGTGTTTCTTTCGGTTTCATTGATAGCAGAAGAGTACGCGCCTTACGTTTAGGGCGCTCGCGCTAGCCAGCAAGCAGCAAGCAACGGCTTCAAAGCCCCCCTATCACGTAAGGGCGTTTAAAGGGTTTTTGGGATGAGTTTTCTGCTCTTTCCCCCCTTCCTCCCTGTTCTTGTGGTGCATTAAAATCCTTGATTGAATATCAACAACGTGAGAAGACCATGCAATTTAAAATTGGATTAAACGACTCCTACAGTGCCATTCGTGGACAGATCTTGCTCATGGATCCTCTACCCTCTGTTAATAAGGCTCTTTCTCTTGTCTTACAAGAAGAAAGGCAGCGAGATTTGCTACAAACCCACAGGTTTCCGCTTTACTAATTAAGGCGAGTTTCCAGGTTTCATACCTGCATTCGAGAAAAGCAGAGCCCATCGGGAAAGATGGGAACTCTATAATCATTCTTGTATCTATTCCCCAGTCCAGCTGCTGATTGGATGCTTGACTGAATGCCCTCCCTTTACAGGTGCATTACTCCTCGGATGAGGAGCCACTATCGGTACTAGTCCAGGAGGTCAATACTAGCGAGAGTCCCACAGCTACGCTAGTTCGTTAGGTATAACGTGTTTCGGTCAGCTTTAAAGGCCAAACCAACCCAGTCGCTTTTTGGCATGAGTACCGGCCTCGTTCCAGCAAGTGGATGGTGCTTGCTGCCTGAAGTGACGTATCACTTCGCTAGTCATGATAGGATTGGTCTATCATCCCTCATACCAGTGAATCGAGTTGCATACGAGAAAGAGAGTAGGTCTCATCGGCTATCTGATAGTGGTTTGCCCAGGATCCGAACATGCTCATTCTGATATATGTATGGTGTTGGGATCGTGGTCTCAAGTAGTGTTCTCGCTGTGGTGGCGACTTTGCTTTAGTTGTGTGGTCTCACCAGTAGCGCTACCGGAATGCCACCTCCTTGACTAATATAGGGCCATTCCCTCTGTTTTTTATGTACAAGTGCCATTCTCACTTGCCTTGATATCTCGCATGAACCCCCCTATTAGTAAGGTCAGTCAGAGTTCGAACTGTGTCTCCGACTGGTTCCGCTGCTGGTCGGGATGCCGGCATTTTCAATACCAGGGGCCCCCCATTAGTAAGGCTAGTGATGATTGGTGTGAAGTCAATTCTTCAATAGTACTATACTAATAAGGGCTAATAGGGGCATACGAGCATGCCGCCTACCGCCTATCGTCAGTAAGCCAGCCAGCCGCACGCAAATCACTCTTTTCTTTTGTTTTGCGCGCGGGCCATGTATCCCGAAAATGAGGTGTCCCCCCGTGAAGGAAGATTTCGGACAGTTATTTATAAGCAACTACCTGAGCGGTTACGCTGCTCTGCGACATGCCTTAAACGCATGCTCGTATGCCCCTATTAGCCCTTATTAGTATAGATTGTAAGGCGCGCGTTAGCGCGATTATGGAGCAGCAAGCGAACTTCAACTTACGTGAGAGGGGCGTTAATAGGGCTAATGAGGGGGTGTTCAATCGTTAAGTCTAATGCCAGCTCATCTCCCCCCCCATTGCTCAGTGCTCCCTGCTGCCCTGGCAGGTACCCTTTGTTGCTATTGTAGTTTTCCGGGTCAGAAAGAGGCAGAGGCATTGAGAAACTCCTTTTCCTGGGAGAGCATACTCCAACATCGGAAATCAATTAGTTCTATCCCGCCGGACTTAGGAGAATGAATCGCTCCATCATCAATCAGTCAAGCCGAGAGTAGCGGAAATGGAAGATCTTACTGTCCGCTCTAGATTGCACCTCCGTAGTGTCCGAGTGGAGATCTCTTATCTCGTCGAACCCCTTACTAATATAGGGCTTACTAATAGGGCTCTAAAGCTCAGCTGAAGATAAAGGGGAACAAAAGCCCTTTCTTCACACAGCCCGGAATCAATAAGTGATCAAGGAAGGCTTGATTGTACGAGCACTTCCACTCGCTGATTCGATCGGCCTTCACTTCGCTACTGCCCCGGGAGTCCAATACCTTCGCTACTGGTTTCACTCTGGTCCGTTTCACCCTACCGGCGCTTTTCACCTTCGCTACCGGTTTCCCTTTCTATTCTAAGGGGAACGAGCAGAAATCAGGCCCTTCGGGTGCAACCGAACTTGGTGATATAGTGAAGGGAAATTCCGGGAGCAACCCTAGTGGTGGCATTCACCAATTGGACCGGTGGTAATGCAGGATCCGGGCCCTATAAGCAATAGTGAATAGAAGGAGTGGAGGAGCCCGCTTCCGGTTCTTCCTGCTCCTACAGAAGTCACCGTACGTAGTAAACGGGGGCAAGCTTTGGGCATGAACAGAATCAAGAGCCCCTGACTTCGCTAAGTTATAGAGACCCAACTTCGCGTCGGTTTATCTGATCCCTCACTCAGCTCAGGTTGTAATTAACCAACAATACTTCGCTAAGGTTCAACCGTTTCACCGTTGGTTTAACCGCGCGCGCTACGGTTTCATTGAATGAAATTGAATTTCATTGAAAAAGATTGAACCTTCGGTTCGGGAAGGATTAGAGTCGAACCTGTTCGATGACCGGGTCTTTCTTTGTAGTAACACCACAGACAATACCTTTACCACGCCACGATAGGTCGGGTCCTTCTTTTCCGGCCGGTTGGTCCATTTCTGTTTCCAATCGAACCCGAAATGACGCAGTTTAGTAGCAAGGACCCGGCCCGGATATGTTCTGGGCGGAGGGCGGCCTTCCTGTGCCTCATTACCTCCTCCACATAGAGAGAGCTGCAACGACAAATCCGTAGCGATATGCCGAAGCACTTCTCTTTTGACCGGTGGCATTTCTTTCTCGAAGATTCTTCATCAGCTCCCGGAATCGCGGCAAGACCTGAGATCTCAGAATGCGGTTAGCTATTCAATCTTTCTCGAATCCCTGGCAGCTTTCTCAATTCAGGTCTTGGAAACGATAGGCGTCAGCGGCAAGGACCAAGCGGTAGCGAAGTAAGGGCCCTATAATTATAGTTGGTGAAACCAGTAGCGAACCTCCAGTGCAGCCAATTATTCTTAGTGCTTCGAACTGACTTAAACTTAATAGGGCCTCCGCCTTGCTTACTAATAGGGCAACAAACAAGGGAGAACCTTCGCTAGCTCAGCCGGTTAAGTAAACATTGGACACAGGATCGGAGGTTCTTTTTCCCTCGTCCTGGTGGGGTGGGTCCCAAGGACACAGCTAGAGCGGCCCGACACCGAACGACTCCCTAAATTCGCTCATGGGGGATGTGGGAAATGCCCGGAATTGAACCGGGCTTCTTTCTTCTATAGATGGCTATAAAGCGGTCACATTCAGTTTATGTTTATGTAACGAGGAAATGTTTGATCCCATCTCTCGCTCCTTGCTGAAATCCTAGACGAGCTTGGGACAGACACTGCAGTACATATGGTGTGGCTATTTTTTTTTATATGGAATGCTTCATTCTATAGAAGTCTTGATCTAACCAGAAGTAAATAGATAAACCAAGGAGTTTTTAATCCTCGTATGTCCGGGTCTCCCGAATGATCCTAGCGGGGAAGAAAGTAAATTGCCCGGCAAGCGTTAGCTTAGCGACCACATAAAAAAGGGTCTCTAGGCGATTGGCTTCGGTCATTGTTTATTACCTAAACGGACGGACGAAGAGAAGGAAAAAGAAGCAGCTTCGGCTTCGCGTTGCTCAGGAGGTGAAAGGCATCTCCTTCGGGAGCATCTACGTGTCCAGGGAGACAGAATTCTGCCACAAGACGCACCATAAGGTGGTCCTTCTGTGATCTAGCGGGGGGATGAGAATGGAACGAAGAAGAAGTGGCGGCCATTGTAAAGCGTTTCCACAGATGAGGGAGAACTGGGATTAGATTTCGGAAATGATCGACTCAAAAAATAGATGCTCAAGCGGAACGGAACTTCTTGTTCCTTCTCCTCTTCCTATTGATCAGAAGCATCTCCGGTTCTCGCCAATAGAAAGAGTTGACCGGATTTCTAAAATCTGTTCGAGAGAGCTCGATCGAAAGAGCATGAAAGAGCTCAGGAGGGCGATCGGTCTTAGTTTCAAGTGCTCGCTTAGCTTAGATGGTTCATTATACCCCGATGATGCTCCATGCTTTAATTGATTGGTATTCAAATGCGGGATGAGAGGAAGAGCATGTAGCTGGCAAGCGTAAGCAATAAGTTCCTTTCAATAGACCTTTCTCGTATTCGGACAAGACCAGTCCCCCTACTAATCAAAGGCTTCCCTGCCTTTAGCTGCAGCCTGCCCCCTTTTTTAGAAGAATGTATTAATCAAAAGCGATTCAGAAATGCATTTCCATTCATTTATTTACTCTTTATTTACAGCTTATCCCAGCTCCTCTTCCTGAGCCTCGAGAGAGAGAAGGGGCTGACCCCGACTAGATCCATTGACGTGTCCGAACGATTCGTCCGGTTATGCATCAAACCAAGCTCATGTGTCGACTATTGAATTCGTATCGACTCGATAAATCAAAAGAGTGATTATTCAAACTGATATTGAACGAAGCTGAAGGAGCTGCGCGTCCTGAAGGAGGGAGCTGCGAGGTATGGCCGGGAGCGATCAGAAGATCGGCCCAGGTACGCTCTGAATCTCTGCGACAATGGATTCCCCTTACTAAAGGGGTTGTTGCAGGTAGGTAAGGGAAAAAGCCCTGGAATGTGGTTCTGAGAGGAAGGTCTCGTTCCCGCGGACCGGACAATCGAGATGATAGAGGTATAGCCATTACTCGAGGAGGTGCTCTCGGTCAAGGAAGCTCTGATCAAGCGCTTCAAAAAAGCGGAACAGGCCAGGCTAGTTCCGAAATGGGATGCCAAGGGCGAAATCCAGTTCTTTCGCTAAGTATAGGGCGATGCCCACTACAGCTGGGAATCTTGTGTGGGCAAAGAGCTTGTTGGAGGAAATGAATTTGGAGCATCGAGAGCCGCCTCTAATCCGGTGAAACACAAGCGAGCCAAAGATTTAGAGGTCGCCTTACCTTAAGAGAAAGGGCATTATTTAAGAAATAAAGTGGTGGCAAGCATCATAAGGACTCTTGACATCTCCAGTGAGAATCAGATTTCCGACATCCTCACCAAGGGACTTAGCAGGGCCCTTCTTTGATGAGCAAGCTGGGAATGATCAATCTCCATTCGCTTGGAGGAGTGTTAGCGTATGTGTGTCACTTATGTCTCATGTACTTGTACTAATTGTACTTGAGTTGTACTCTTTGATTTGTTCATTAGTCACGTCCAGTCGTATTGGCAAGGCTGGGTATTAGGTATAGCCTATGAGGAGGTTTGCTTCCTACAAAACCCCACCGACGGTCAATTCAGATGACTCGACTACCAACTATTCTTCCATCCGAAAGTAGCCTTCGCCTTCGCCTTCCCTTCCCTTGCCTTGCCTTACCTTATGAGTCTCAAATGGCTCAAAAGGCCGTCTTTAAGACGGAGAATCGGATATTTCCAGCTAAAGCCCCCTCCTGTCTCTGATGTTGGCTGTGATGCTGGTGAGGATTCCGGGCTCGAACACGAAGGGATGCTACGGATTTGCTGCTCCTACGGAATCAAAACAAAGAATAAGCTACAGCTGCTGTTACTCATGCTGCTGGCTCTTCTGCTGCTGGGTATGGGTCTCATGGATCGACGGAATAAACTATTGCTTCTTCAACACGTGCTTCAACTTCTGAATCCACAGCGGAACCAACTGCTAGATCTACTGCTGAGTCGAAAGAAAAAACTGCTTCTTCTCTAGCTACCGAAGCTACTGCTGCATTTCCAACCGCAAAAAAAAGAATACGCTTCAACACGGCTCCGCAACCATTTAGCTCTGCTTACGCCCCTACTCCTAACAAGCTGGTTCCGCTGCTGGTCGGGATGCCGGCTTCCCCACCCACCGCTGGTACCGCTGGATCAACGGCTGCTCCCCCTATTAGTAAGGGCCCCTCTGCTACATATGCTTACCCATATGCCCACCCCTGCTCCATGCCCTGTTGCTGGATCCACTACCATCGCGCGAACGGGATCCGGGACTGGAACTCACAATGGAACCCCTACTGCTAAAAGGCTGGACTATCTGTTTCTCCAACTGGGACTAGAACTGTGACTCGATTGACATCTGCATCTGCGGGCACGGCATCTACAACTCGCTCTGTGTCTTGATCAGATGCTGACTAAGCAATAGAAACTGGAACTGTTGCTACTAGGTCAACGGAGTAAATCCAATCAATTGAGTCAACTAGGTCAAATGCAATTGCTCTGCTCCAGTTCCCTCTGCTTACACCTGGTCAATTCGTTGATCGCCCTTACTAATAGGGGGAGCAAGAAAGAGGAGATCGGAGTCAAAGGGAAGGCCAAAGCGAAAGACCTACTTCAAGGAGAGCGTACTTGCTAGAGACCCTGGCCTGGATAGGCCTGATGAGTTTTTATATCAAATATAAATGCCGGGTTGTCACAGCAGCTGTTACAGTTAAGTATTGCAAATGAATGGTGATCGAAACTAAAGCGCACTAGTATCCTGCCGCCTACCAAGAGTCGTAGCTCTGTCCCTGTCCCTGTCATATAAGGAAAGAACAAGCCCATACATAAAAGCCAAAAGAAAGAAAGATTGGCAAGCGATCATCGCGCTTCCATTAGGCGCTCTTGGCTAGCAGTGAAAACAAGCTAGTCCAGGCAAGCAAGCAAGGAATAAGGCATACCATCTTGCTGCATTCTCTAGCAGCTCTAGCAGCTCTGGAAGCTTCCAGCTTCTGCCGGGTATTTCTCTTTCTAGCCCCACTCAATGGTGGGAGTGAAAGCAAACCATGCTTGGGGGTTGCCTTCGTGCCTTGAAATCACCTTAAACGGACGGTAGGACTAGTAAGGTCCCATTAGGCAAAAGGGGTTAATCGACTCTGGGGTGGAGATAGCTCAAGGCAGTTATAGAAAGAGTAAGCATTGGACTATTGGGATAGCCAATTCAAAGGTAGGAGGGCTTCTTCCCTCGAGAAGGGGTTGGCACGGTCTCGGGCTGGAGAGCAAAGAATCAAGCCAGAGGAAGAGATATGGTTCCGGTCTAGGCGTCAGCGGAGGTGGGAACTCTGTGAGCAGCTACCCGACGGCCTAGATAGCCTAAGAAGAGGCGCGCGCTTACGGCGGAGGACGAGCATTGACCCACTCACTGGTAATGCAGGCAAGCTCGTTTCGAAAACTTGTCTGAATCGAGAATAGCAACTCCATTTCTGGAACCACATCTTAAGTTAAGCCCAAAAAAACAAGCCAAGTACTCGGAAAGGATCACATGAGCCAAGCTCACCTCGATGTCTCCACCAAGGTAACGTCCACCTGCTTGAGATGGCCAAGGCTTACTCCGCCAAGCCAACTAAATTTGAGTGTGTTGCTTGTGACGCTCTCTTTACTCACTTGCCAATTGGTCAAGTATTAAGCCAGTTGAGGTCTCTGTCGCCAATCTACACCACATGCATCATTCTCTCCTAGAAGAACTTAGCGCTCAGTGCTGCCAGGCTTCGCTCTTCCTCAACTTAGCATATTGTTCACGCCAACTGCGCATGTTGTTCACGGGGAACAAACTTGATCTTTTCCACTTTTCGGTTTCGATGGGAAAGATGGTCCTAGTGGCATGAATCGGGAACCTGGAATTAATAATACACGGGCCGAACCCCCCTTTCAAGTCCGAATGGTTCCGTAGCCGCCCTCACAACCCCTATTTATTTAAGCTAACCCCTTATTATCATTTAAGGGTCTTCTCGTTCAACAGAACTGAGAGGTGGGCGGGGGTATGGTGGTTTACCACATTGGAGCTTCATAAAAGCTACAGAGATCCGGAATAAATGGCTCGTAAAGGCGACTACACTATTAGATGTGTAACAGCAGTCCTACTGGGTATGGGTAGGACCGGTGCTTGCTTTAGGTCTAATATCAGATTGATCTATTTCTATCCGAGTCTCGCCCGCTACGAAATGAATATGAACCTGAGGAATATGAAGCATTGATCTGGTGAACCATAGGACACGACTTGAGCCTCCCTACTATTATTAATTAGAGGGTCACTAGTAACTCCCTTAATAATAGGCTCAAGAACGCCCGCATATTATTATGAGTTCCAGCACCTACCATAGATTTGGGAATCCTTGGCCCTCGGGGGCACCTGCCGGCATGCTCCAGCTATTACGTATATAAGACTGGATCGACATCGATCTGCTTCTCATCATTTCTCTGATGGAAAGATTGGTAGAGGTTACAGGTGCCAGTGAATCGTGGCATCGCATGCGCATCAATGTGGGATGATTAGCCCAATGCCCAGAATCGTGAGGGAACTACTAGGCTTTTTAGGGTAGGACCACCGATTCAGAATGATTCCGAATACCGGCTACGGGTTTATGAAGTGGGTATGGGTAGGACCAGAAAGGTGCTAGTGACGAAGGTCCTATTCCGGATGTTGAGAGCCCCGGTTAAATAATTATAATTCAGCATCCCAGCCTTCATGAATTCCTTCAATTCGAAGCGCTGCAATTATACTAGAAAATAAACGTTGCTTGGAGCTGGGGTGAGATGGATACTATCTATCCCTATCTCATCACCACAGGTCACATGCTCACATGAATCTATCTAATCCCATCTCATAAGTCTAGTCTATCTCGTCCCGTCAATAATTCGCGGGCATAAGACGGGGACATGGGAGACTACTGTTTCGGACATTGGGGCAGAGAGAAGAGCATGAGAGAGCCTCCGCTACCCGGACATCAGGGAGCGGGCATGGGGCGAGCAGCTTAGATAGATAGGTTGGCCATTACCGGGAGCAGCCATTCTACTTCAATCTGTATCTATCCATGTCGAGCGATACCTATTGCCCAATCCATAACCTGAAATCCGTCTGTATCGATGTCGTTAAATCTGCTATCGATGCCGTTGCCTCAACAACAATAATAATAGATAGGGGTGATCGCCCTTTCTTCATTCAATAGGGTGAGGTGTGTTCGCTATCGCTTACTGCACCTGCTCTCCCTATCAAAGGTCGAGCCTGGCTTTTCCACTCCAATAACAGGTTCTCCCATGGGGATCACGAGCCAACCATCTCGTTTCATTTAGTCCATCCCTTCCGTCCCTTCCATCACCTTTCTCATCCCCAGTGGCTGGTTGGAGACACAACCCCTACTATTATGAATTCCCCTACTATTATTCCGCCGGTTAACACCCACCTCTTACAGGTGTAGCCGCCTACTATTAGAAGAAGGGTATACTAGGTTTTCCGCCCACCCACATTCATGCCGTCCGGGGAACTGCAAACAATACCCGTGATCGGAGCTACGAAGCAGATCGGGGGATATGGGGCGGCAAATGATTAAGCATCCGGGCTTACTAATACATAACTCCTGCTCCCTTTATTGATAAAGCTGATCCAACCACTTCTACTATTTGCTGATCCTTGATTAGTCATTACTCCCTTTACCAATCCCTTGATAAGTAACCCTATGGCGTGGGCCTCTTGCCGCATTCCGCTCCCTATCGCAATCCTCCCTCCCTTTACCCGGGTAGGCTTCTCTCCCAATAGTGTATCAGTGCCTGATGGGGCTGTCTAATAGTAATAGTGGCTACAAGCCCCGAATCTATACCATTCTATAGGTAGGTTCCCCCCATTCATTACCATTCAATCAGAGCGCTACTATTAAGGGATAAGCTTGAATCGCCTACTATTAGAATCCGACCCTTACCAGCATCTCAAGATTCTAATTTCTTGAGGTGGGGAATAGATAAGATTTGAATCGAGTGGGTTATGCCTAAAGGCAAGAAGGCGCCCCATTATTATTATTGATTGGAGCCTCGTCGGAGCCGCCAGGGCCAGGCAGAAATGGAAAAGAAATCTTAAAAAGCCCGAGCCGAACCCGCAAGGAGTCGTAACTGATGAGCACGGAGTCCTGAGTAATGAGCGAATGAGCAATCAGCAAGAAATCGTAACTAACGAGCAACTATGCAATCCAGAGATTCTCAATCAAGAGCATGTTCTATTACGTATTAAGATCGAACAACCAGAAGCGGGCTCATCTGCGAAAGCGGGTAGACTACCTCATGGACCAGGCTGCCTACAACGAGGCCGAATTCATACAATTGAGGGGTGAGCTTATTGATCAAGGAATGGCCAGAAACAGAGAGTAAAGTGACTGGCCAGTGGAGATTGTAGTCTTATTCGTGATCAGTGAGCTCGACTCCCCCCCGACGTTTAATGAGCCTTTAGGGGATTCCTATTCACTCTTTTGAGCGCGAATTCCATCCCTTCGATTTGGGCACCCTAGCTAACTCGACTGACTGAACCGACCTTTCAGCTGCAGCTTTCAGAGAGCTCTACCTATCCCAACGTTCCAGATGGAGATGATCCGGGAGTTGCTGCATCTATCTATTCGGTATATTGTTGCTTCCAGTCCGCTGAGTCTGCTAGTCGTCCAAGAAAGACCCCTTCCTTGATAGGCGCTGCGTCTTTCTCGTCCAACAGGTGAAATTGAAGATCCAAAGAAGATGAAAGGGGAAACCGTTTCCTATTTCTGCAGTGCTCTCAATAGGACCTCTTAATCTCCCAACTTCTGCCATATCCACTTCACTTCAGCAAGGTGCTGCCTCCTTCCGAAGACCAGTGGCTTGTTAGACCTCTTTCCATTGAAGAAATAGAGGCTGTAGCACGTGAAGCAAACCCAGACAAAGCGCCTGGCCCGGACGGATTTTCAGCTTCATTCTACCAACGTAGCTGGAACATTCTTGGCCAAGATGCAACTACTGCTATTCTCAACTTCTTTAAGTCCGGTAAGCGCGTGAACCACACCTTTATCACTCTCATCCCTAAGAGTGAGACGGCTCCATCGTTGGACCAATATAGGCCGATTTCTCTATGAAATTGATTATCAAAAAAGATCTCCAAGATTCTGACTATAAGATTGCAAAGGCCTCTTATCAGCGAAAATAAATCGGCATTCATTAAGGGCAGGTATATCCTTGAAAATTTGTTGCTTGCCCAAGAAATTATAGAATCTAAAAAGAAGCGGAAAGCTTCAGGCTTTGTTTATAAGGTGGACTTAGAGAAAGCCTATGATAGGCTTAACTGGCGCTTCCCCAGGGTATTGGACTTATTCTCGAGCTGACATTTCAACCGTGACTTTCACTTTCACTCTCGCTTCTTCGTCGTCGCTTCCGTCATTTGGAAAAAGAGCCAGCCCAGGCCCCATACCTTCCTTTTGGCTTTCCCTTGTGACATGACAGTTCAGTATTCTAATTGAAGCAGCTAGGCGATCACGTTTTTTGGCTTCGCTTGCTCCATTTTTTGATTTTGCTCTGATCCCAAGAATCTCGTACCAGTCCTTCCTACAGGTGTGTTTCCCCGTAAAAGGGATGCCAAGAGATATTAGTTGTTTGTCCTCATCAGTCGCGCTGCTGATCCCCAATAGGTTACAGATCCTGCTTCTGGTGGGATTCGAAGCGTTATAGAAGACCTGCTCTTTCTGGTGTTTTTCACAGCCCCGGAGGCATACAGAAGTGGTCCAATATGAATGTTCACTCTCTTGTTTCCTTAGAGGACGCCTCCCCCATTATTATTGTATCGTCCGCGAAAGAGCCTATGGTTTTTTGCTTTGACTGATGGGGCGAGCATTAGCCCTTTTAGCCTCCCAGAATAGAATCTGTTGCACCACTGAACTGCCAAAAGCCACTGTTTTACCCATTCAGATAACGCAGTCTTCTCTATAAACCAAACCCAGGTTTCATTTTGAAGCACCTACTCCGGAGGAGGGGTTATGTCCTTAGGACATAGCCGGGTGCGGAGTATAGATACTAGTTTGCATTTGAGATCATGACTGAGGATGTTTCCATCCCCTAACCACAATTCAATAGGCAAATTCGCCTTCTGGTTTAGATACAGCGAAAAGAGAATCTCAATACGGCGCTGCCGCTTACTACGGGCGCTCGACCGTTTATCAATAGACTTATAGCCTATACCCCCAATACGAAGGCATACTCTTCGATTAACTATAGAGTATTTCTCCATAATGGAGATAAGCCCATATGGATGAGAAAACGCAAGCATGGCCTTAAACGACACAGGAGAAAGATCAACTGTGGCATCCCTGACCATGAAGCGCTTGGCAAACTCTAGTGCACCAACATCAGAAATGAAAGACTTTTGTTCTGATATTGGGACATTAAGATCTTCCAAGAAATGATAATACCGTATTGCGACCGCAGGGTCTGCAATAACGATATCATCACCTAGAAGAGCGTATGAAGTCAACTTCTTTCCAGGATACACTTGTTCTGCGCTCCACCACACCAACAAGTGGTGTGATAGAGAGAAGAGAGGCCAACAGGCATAGTATCCTAGGGGAAGACCGATGTCAAAGAGTAACATGTTCTTCATATAAGAGGTCCCTTTATACCCACCCTTTTTGGGCACGTATATAAGGTTCCGCTGCAGAAGACCGTACACCACCAAGACAGAGTAGGTCTCCCCGAAGAGGGAACTAACCAGTTTAAGGATAAGCTCCTTGGGCCAGAGGTCAGTCGCGCTTTTGAGGTCAAACGACGAAAAGTAAGTTTGACCTTTCAAGAACGTGAGAGGGCGAGGTTGATCGAACGTCCCATCCATAGGGATTGAACGTAAGACTTCCATAGTCCAATCATGCAAAGGCTTTAATAACCTTTGCCTGACATAGTTCCCAATGATAAAGGCTCGGAGCTTTCCAGCCCCTTCCCTAACCAGTCCTAGCCGGGAGGTAAGGCCACAAATAACTGGATGGTCCCAAGCCCGACTTACAAAATGTCGATAATAAGGGCTGATCCCATCGGGAGTTGGCTTGGTGATTGGCATCTTAGACGTAGAAGTCTCAACTGTTTTTGAGGAGGCTTGTACAAATTTGAGAAGAGGTTGTTGGGTAATCTTCGTCTCAGTAAGTCGGGTGACTGGAAGATGAAAGTCTTGTTGAAGTGTGGCGACATCCGTTTTGGAGAGGACTCGATCAACTTTAGAAGTCAAGATGAACCGAGCTTGCCCTTCCTTACGTTGGGATTGAGGGATGTAGTTTGGCGTGCGCGGGAGCTGCAACACTGCATTTTTCAAAGTTCTGCTACTAAGAACCTAACAGAACTTTTCCAAATGTGGGTTCTAAAACCACTTGACTTGTGTAGGTCGGGGTTGAGAATTGGGGGGCCGCGCCTTAGCCTCGCTATGAGAACTGACGCTTTCTAACGCTCTATGAAGAGCTCCGCCCTTTATATTAGTAAGGCGCGACTACTCATTCTTAGGCGGACCAACCTAAGCTGTTTGTTTTCTGGTCAGACACCGGTCATTAGGACAAATCCTTTCGAGAGATTCTATTCTTCCGTGACCCAGCCTTGCTGTTGGACTCCCAAGAGTGGGATTTCCCTGCCCAGGTTAAGCTTCTGCTTCTTTCGAAGCTTTTGTATCATGGAATGGCCTACACATCTCGACTTGAGTAAATTAGTAGTAACAAACCAGGGGCAACCTTGCTCGCAGCGGTTGGGCATACTTTGAGAAGAGAAATGGGTCTATCCCGATTCCATCCATTTTGAGTCGTGGTCTCCTTCTAAATATGGTGCTTCCGGGGAACCAGTTCAGTTGAGTTCAAACGAGTCATGATATAGTAAGAACGAGTACGCGCTCTTCCTGACCCATCTGGGGATTATTTGTCAATGTAAATGCAAAAATGGTAAACAAAGTTGTGACGCCAAACCTGCCTCTGGAGCGGGGTCCCCTTCTCGGGCTAAAGCCCCCCTCTGGGGTATTTACTCAAAGGAATTGGATTCAGTGAGTCCACGGAAGGATAAGTGTTCTTTGCCCCGGTCGTTCTCTACCTTACTTCTTAAAAGCGATGTTTCACCGGGGTCTTTTTGCCCCAAAGTCTGCTAGGAGCCGCTTTGAAAGCATTTTTTCGATCGTAACAGAACATTTATCGGATCAAAAATAGCTTACTTACGAAGGGAACGAGTGGAGTATACGAAACGAGGGGCTAAGGGCTTAACAGCGCCTCACAGAGCAAGCTTTTATTCGCTCTTCCAAACGATCTAAATCAACTAGATCAGCCGGGACTCGCCGCCCAGACAATTTCCAAACCACAAATATACGTTCTTAGCCAAGCGGCTTCTTGCTGCTTTCCCTGCCCGGGTGTATTGTACGCGAATACGCTATGCTATGTACGTCGTTAACACACAGCCCCTCGCAAGTTGCCGCAGCTTGGCCTAAGACTCGAACGCACAGTGGATGGCGCGATGCTCCTTTGATTGCTGCTTAAGGTGCTACATGTAGGCTGACGCTGCGAGTAAGATAGTAGTGTAAGGTATGGCTATTCTAGGTTATCGGGTGGGATAACCCAATTCATTGACTACTCTAGATAATTCTTAGCGCGGTAGGTCTGTGATAGATATACAGGCCACTGTGATTGACTTCTTTGGGAATGGCTTCATCCCCAGAATCCGAGGAACGCAGTAGCTTTCTTTCTTCAGACCCCTCAACCTCAGCTACCTTTGCCATGTGACATTGCTTGCTATTGGGCAAAGGCACTAAACACTCGCCGCATCTTAGTCTTGGGCCATACTTGTTGAAGAGTGTGATCATCTTGCTGGAGCTAGACCCACCCAACTCTCTATCTATGATAGACAATATTCCTGTGTGAAGAGCTAATAAGCGCTAGCAATAGCGCGCGGCAATAAAGCAGAGTTAGCGAGAGGCAGCTATCGGCTGGAGCTTGAAGCTAGCAAGACGTGACTTCTCACTGATGATCTTGAGTCAGGTCTAGTTCATTGCCCTATTGAGTAAGGGTCGGGTCAGGGTATCGGAGGATACGAGTAGCAAGGAAGACTCACTGATGATTTAGATGGAGGGCGGAATAAGGCACGCAGAAGACTACGGAGTCGGAGATCAGAAGACTCCAATGCTTTTCTTGGACAGTCCTATAGCCCCTTCGGACGGAGGCATGAACCATACATAGAATTTATAGGGACGGGGTTCCAGTGAGCCCCAAGAAGGCAGGCACCAACCAACCAATTAGCAGAAACTTCGGAGACAGGTTTTTATTCCAAAGAACGCTTTTGTTTGCTAGCCATAGCACAAACTGAGCTAGATGTGTCGTCGACCACAGAAGTGGGCCACGCTTAGCCAATTCACCCGGCGCTTGGGACAAGGCTCATAGTTTGTCTCATACCTAACCCTTCGTCTGCACGTTTCACTAATGCTGAACACCTACTCAATCAAAATGGAATTCGGAGACTTCGGAATGGTATCGAAGACCAGAATCAAGCTCGATAGGTTCAGGTAAGGAGGGTTTCGGGATTTCAGCGAAAAAGGCATAGGAATCCGTTCCCTGCCAGCCTCCGTTTTGTTTGACTTGGGAGGGGACCCAGCCCTCTAACGTTGCGTGAGGGGTGCAACGGGATGGTCTCATGGGGCTGATTTCTTAGAGAATGATGTTAAGTAGCCCTCCAACCATCGGCATACCCTGGCCCGTCAGGGTGCTTCTAACACCTTATCGCGTCAATTGAAGTCCACCTTATTTAAGATGAGGCCATTCGATCGATCGGCTCAACCGGATCAGGGTCTTACCTCTCGATCTTCGGGGAATTTGGGGGGATCCCCCCCTTTTAGGGCAACCTAATGCCCTTCGTCGCCATGATCGTGATAACTCTATTCGATCCGCTCAGAGGCTAGCTCTACTCACTTACCACCAACTCAAAGACATTGAATTCTCAAAACTTAAGGGTTAGGGTGTAGACCGAGTGCAATTCAGTTCAGCAATAAGCTACAGGAGAGCTGTGCGCTAAGCGAGTGTTTCCCTCGAAAGAAGCACGAGGTGAACGTCTTTCAATGCTTTATTTCTTAGTTGAGTGAAGCAGGAATAGTCCCGTTAGGTGTAATCCTGAGGAGTGAGTCTAGTGCTTCGCTTGATGGAAGCACTAGGGAAACTCAAAAGAGAATCAGAGAATCAAATTGAAGATAAATTATACCTATACCTCACTGATCCCACTCAATATTTTACACCGATGTATCATACTCTCTCGACCAGGTCATCATAAAAAAAGACTGATCAATCTTTCCGAAGTGAGAGAAGGAGGGAAGGCGCGCTAGCCTAGCGCGCTACAACTAACAGCCAGCTTAAAAACGTTAGCGCGCCAGGCCAGAACTTATAAGCAAACGTAAGGGCGTAAGGCTAATAAGGGCGTTTAGGGGGCTTTTCAGCCTAGCTTCAAATACATACTAATAAGGGCGTGATAGGGGCGCCACTTATAGCACTTTTTTGAAGTGCTTCAGGAAGAATCGCGCTAACGCGCGCCTTACAATCTATACTAATAAGGGCGCGCGAGGGGGGGGCTTTGCACTTTG
>NW_027518771.1:0-42500 GCF_043159265.1 Tasmannia lanceolata | reverse complement strand
ATCTTCCTTTTCTGATTGAAAGTAGCAAGCTGCAAGCAGCAAGCGAACTGACAAATGGGGGCCCTCTCACGTAAGGGCGCTAGCGTAAGGCATTCTTTTGAAGCTACAAGCAGCAAGCGAACTTACGTGAGAGGGGCCCTCGCGCGCCCTTATTAGTATAGTACAAGTGTTGCCGTTGCGCACAAGCTTACGTTTTGAAGCAGCAAGCGAACTGAAACTTACGTGAGAAGGGCTAATAGGGGGGCAACGTAAAGTGACGCCGTTGCGCCCCCTTACGTGATGGGGGGCCCCTCTCACGTAAGTTGACTTTAGAAGCTGGGCCTTTAAGAGATAGGGGCCAGATAGAAGGTTGCTTCTTCTATATGTTCAGGCGAATAACATCTAGAAGCTAGCTCTTGTCTTGGTTGCAACCATGCCTATATAATATAATCGAATTTTGCTTACCAAAGTGGTCTTACTAAAAGTAAGTAAGCAACCAGTTCCGTTCCAAGTGACATGGCTTTTCACTATTCCTTTCCAGAGAAGGTTGCTCATCCAGTCCAGCGGATCAATTGTTTATGCGGCAGTGCGATGCTGAGAATACTCCAGGAAAAGCTCGAAAATCTCTCTTTCGCCTCTCCTCCTTGTCTCCATTCTGATTGATTCGCTTCTTCCTTCGCGCGGTTCGCCCCTTGTTGCATTTCGTGATCCTCCGCTTCAGTCTGCGTTTTTCGGATAGCCGGGATCCGACGTTGATTTCCGATTTCAATGTCAGCTCCAGGTTTTGGGCGGCCCATCTGGTTAGTGCAGCTATCACTGCTGGAAGCCCCTGCGGTTGTTCGGCTGCGTACTCCCCGTCCGCGTATCTCACACTCACATTATTTCATTTTCCTTTCCTTCATCTTTCTTTCTATCCATAGGTAGGTTTCGTGCAGATAGATGTTCGCCGGGGGAGATTGGTGCTCCTTGAGGTATGCCTTTCCCTTACTAATAGGGGAGGGGGGTTGTTCCCTTCTCTGTCTTTTCCATCCAGTGCCCGCCCTTATCGTCACAATTGTCAGAAAATCTTCGTCTTCGATCTCTCTTCGCAACGCAATAAAGAAGTCTCACAGTTTCTCTCGGCTCATGCGGTCATTGAGTCAGGGGGGTCTGCGTTAACTATTAAGCCTACGCCCGTCCATTCCTTTCAAGCGCCCTTAGACTCGTGACGCTTAACGACTTCTCGTTGGCTCCGCGCTCTATTCGGTCGGAACCCGGTTCGAGAACCTTCTCTCATAGATTCCCTTCACCAAGTCATCGCCAGCAATCTGCTCTTATCCCTTGGTGTCAAAGGGCGAGTTCCTTTCTTGTCTTGCCCAAAAACAGTCTTTATTCTCATTGGAGAAAGACTCTCCCGCGGCAAGGCAGCTGCTTTCTTTATCTCGCTTGCCGTTAGCCTTACTAATAGGGCTAGCGTCTTTCGGTTGGGGTCCGCCCCGGGGGTTAGACCGCTTGGGTTATATTTGATAGTCTCGAAGGCAGTCAACGTGTCAGCAATTCTTCTCCCATTAGACTTGTAAATCCTTTGCTCTTTTTCCTTCTCTCTTCCAGTTCTCTCCCTCTACTTTATTTGACAGGGGCGGAGAATACCACTCTATCAATAACAAGAAAAAAAGTAGCAATTCAGTTTCAAATGGTTTGAGCTTGGAAGCAACCTGCTATAAGAGATAGGCGAGAACAGACTGCTTGCTATTGGCTGCGTAGCCTATCTATTCTATGTTGGCCGGCTTGGAGACATCAGAGGAAGACCATCATCTCTATCCGGATACGATCATAGCTTCATTCATTCGTTGAACCTTGGGGATAACCATTAGCATTGAGATCAATCACCACACCACCTCTATCATACATACGACATTACACGACGCGAGAGTGCATGGTCAACACACACCTACAGCGCCTACGTTCCGCTTGCAGCCAATACAACCACAACCTAACTTGCACGATATTCAACAACCGAAGCTACTGGTAGTCCCGGGGGGACGGCATCCTCCTAACATAGTTAGCAGTACTGAACAACCGAGTTCTCGGTCCGGGGAAAGAAAAGGCCCTATTAGTAAGGCAAAATGCTGGCTGGCACGGCGAGACTGAAGGAGGGGTTCTTTAGCCAACCACCCCCTAAATCCCCCTGCGAGGGGGACTTAATCTACTGCTTGAGGGGTGTTCTCCATAGATCGCTTTAGTCAATCATATCTCGTCTTTCGTATTGGCGAAGCACGGATACCAGAAAAAGATGAAAACGTTCCACCCCTACTAATCAAAGGCTTCTGTAAAGGGAAGCACTTCGTTTCACTTCCTTGAACTAGCCAAAGGAAAAGTACCAAGGTTCCGTTAGTGGTTTTATCGTTTATCGTAGTCTCACGGTTAACGGATTCAGCTTTGGTGCGGAGGGGTCGGCACCTTGATACGAATAAGCTGTTCTTTAGTTGATGCGGTGGAAGGTAGCGCTCGCTTTAAGCGTACTTGCAAAGTGTTCCGTGGAATAGGAACTGCAGATCCATTAATAGACAAAGAGCGCGGTTAATCTGGTTGCGGCCAGTACCCACAAAACCGAGAAGTGTCCCTGGTTTAGGTAGCGAATAGCCCATACAATGGAGATGAGGCCGGGTAGGAAGACTCTGATAGTATGTGCACGAGAACGGACAGCTATGAGCTCCTATCCGCACTAATAGATGAGTGCCTAAACCTTGTAACCCAAGCGCCATGAGCGGAGGGGTCCTGCTCGAACTGTAGCCCGTTAGGGCAGATCCAATGAACGGGTTACGCGGGAGCAGAAATCGAGAAACCTGGCGCTATACAAATGAACACCAACGCCTGCTGCACACCAGCTGGATGCGACGTGGACGACTCAACCAGTAAGTAGTCACGCCCCTCTCACGTAAGTTCGACTGAAAGCAGCTCACAGGAATCGTCACGCCCCTCTCACGTAAGTTTGGCTTCAGCCTTGAGTGGAGTGCTTGACTTGATCAACCGGGTGTCTAAATAGGTACGCAGCCCCTATTATACAGTTCCAGAGAAACAACGCTATGTGATCTGAGCTCGGATAGCTGAGGGCCGGTATCCACATGGGCCAGATCATACAGGCGTGATTGGGAATTGCACTCTAGCTCGAACCTCACGCGAAGGTCCAATGAACGGGGGGGAAAGCGAGGTGCAATGATCCTGTCGAAACCAGATAGACCAGATACAAAAGGTTACGGCAAACACCGGAAGTAGAATCTCCCAAAAAGGTCCCCAATCGGCATAAGTCCGGCATATCGGCACTGAAACTTCGGATTAGACAATGCGAATCTTGGACTAAGACCTGGGAAAGTGTGACGATGACCGGAAATCACTTCTGCAGCTGCGAACTGTCTTATTGCGATGGATAACTTCCTGCTTGGGAGCATTGACTCTCGTACCTATGGGTACAGACTGACAGCGGCAGATGAGCGCTTGAGTTCAGATGGATCAGCTGAACGTGTTTATATCAATGTCTGATTGTTGAGTGGATTACCAGCCTTATTTATGGCGAGTCCATCACAAACAAAACCAATGAATGACAAAAGAGAAAAGACCAGAGAATCGCCATACACGTAGATTGCGATTCGACAACTCTCCCGGAGCACGGTCGGCGAATCCCAGGAGGGCTGGTCAGGGAGAGAAAAACGGTATAGGTAAGGCTGACACCGCTTCCTTCTACATATGCTGATAAAAGAATAGAAAGGACAAGAGGGATACCGCTTTTAAAGTACTGTAGGGATTGCCTAGGGCATAAGCGAGGCGCCATAAGGAGCCGTTGGCAGAGAGAGAACTATGCCAAACTGGAGGGACTTCACCGTTCTCCAGCGCCCTAAAGACCTTAAAGCGGATCACGTACTATACTAAGAAGGGCTAATAGGGCTACTTGAACTGTATAATAGGGGCTTCTCCCACTGGTTTGTGAATTCTTGGGAATAAGGAAAAGGGATCCATATCGAGAACAGATATTGATATACTCGAGAAAGCCTAGCGCTATAGAAATAACAGAGTACCTTTTCACTAAGAATCTGCCGCCCCTCTCACGCCCTTATTAATATAGTACAAGTCAAAACTTGCCCTTCGAATAGAGCCATATCGGTTCTTTCGATTGCCTTCATTGGTTAGGGTGCCCCTAAGGTACGATAGGGTACCCTAGTGCCTTAGGGTGACTAACCAAAAGAGGGGTGTGTCATCGGTACATGCAGATGATGGCCTGGGGCGACCATCCCGGCAGCACCTTTACGGGGCACCTGCCGCCGGGCTCCTATAATGATGATATAGATGACGGCAAACCGGAGAGGGAACCGTCAAGGCAGACTATAAGGAGAGGCCTACTGTTGAGTGATGCCCCAATTCTGGGACCATCACTGACGCCCATATGGAAAGCGCGACATGACATAACAGCGAGATGCCCTATTAGTAAGCCCCCTCTCACGTAAGGCAAAAGGCTGGCTAGCACGGCTTAAGCGATTTGAAATGACTAACTGGCGAAACAGAAAGGAAAGGAAAGGAAGGTATTTAACCAGCTGCATTCGTATCTGCCCCCCCTATTAGTAAGGGGGGCCCGCTTGAGGAGTGTTCTCCATAGATTACTTAAATCCAGCTTTGACTCGTGACGCAAATAGGCGAAGGATACCAGCTAGTCCACTAAAGCGTTGCACCCTTAGCTAGACGAATACAATTCACCATCGAATCCCTTCGCTCCACTCGCCTTAAGGAACTGACAGACTGGAAAGGGACATTCTCCTCCATTCATTCATCTCTTTTCACTTGGGGCATAGAGGTGAAAGGCGGTCACTCTGTCGTATGCTCACCCACTGCGTTTGTGGCTCCGTGGGTGAGCTATGGCGCCGTGCCCGCCTTCCCTATGGTAACCAACAATGAAAGAGCTATTCCTCATCTCTCCTTATGGGGTGTTCTCCAAATAAAGCTTCAATCAATCTTTGACTCGTCTTTCCCCATGAAAAAAACGACTGCTGCAAACTGCCAAACAAAGAGACCGATGAAACCGTTTCACCCCTACTAATCAAAGGCTTCTCACCATCGAATCCCTTCGCTCCACTCCACTTGAAGCAACTAAAGGAGTTCCCAAGGGTGGTTCATTCGGGTCTTTTTAGCATATAAATAAGCCCCTAAATTAAGTGCATACAATAATTCCAACTACATATCACTCCTAAAAAGCCTTAATAAAAGGTTGGTACCAGGTTTCGTAAAATAAGCAACTTGTTTGCTAGCTCGGATAGCTGAGGGCCGGTATCCGCATGGGCTAGCTTCTTGTTGCTTGTTGGGTATTGTACTTTATCTTAAACTGCTCGTTCCAACCACACTGAGATTGCAGAACGGGGGGGAGAGGAAGGTGCAATGATCCTGGGGTCATGTTCGTTAGCGGTCTCGGGGAAACGCGGTTTGGGGCGATTAGTCGGTTGCTGGTGAGCGGGTGGATTGAATACCAACCCCCAAATAAACAGCACAGAGGCTGGTGAGGTAACGGATGCAGTTCGAATAGGGCTACGGCTGCAGTTCGAAGGGGGCGTGAACCCTCGATTACCAAATAGACAGATAACCGATCCGGAGTCACAAGCCTTGGTTTCGACACCAGTGGGCGAGTACAAGAAGATTTCGCAGAACGGAAAGATAGATTTCCACCATTCAAAAGCGATCCCTCATTCATCGCATCTACAACAACATGACCACATCCCTTAAGAGCCGTTTAAGGGACCCAATCACAGGCGTCCGGCATATCGCCATCGTGGGAACGGCTTCTCCATTATAGTCGATGTAACGATGACCGGAAACCGCTTCTACAGCTGCCAACTCGTCTTATTGCTTGAATCAAGCTTGGGAGCTTGACTCTCGTACCTATAGGTACAGACAGAGGAGCGCTAGAGTTCAGAGGGATCAGTTGAACGTCTGTAGATTACCTTATTTTTGATAAGTAGAGTCCAGGTCTGCTTCATATATGGGCTCGCGACACGGTCCGTACAATGCCCTATGAAAAAGGAATGAGAACTTGCCATACTAATAAGGGCTGCGCGCTGAAAGCTGCTTCTCTTTCAATTATGGGGAGCTTACCGGAGACGTGTAGCCGCACGTAAAGGCGATAGGGAGAGAACAATGGGGGAACCAATCAAGTTCTAAGGTTCGATCTGGGAAAAGAAAGATGGAAGAAAGAACCAAAACTCACTGCCCAGAATTCGTGATGTTATACACGTAGCTAGGGAAATTTCAGATATGGACAAGATGGTCAAGGAGCTTAAAGGCTCAACTTCCGGATGAAGCAACCACTAAAAAAAAAAAAAAACACACCGGTTTCTTAAGGCTTCAAACTACTAGTCATTAAGACTACTATGAAAGATAAGTAAGGAACTCCTTGAACTTAGAAGTTTTGCCTGCGTGCATTATACCTACCCCTTTTTAAAAGCACTTTCTTTCAATCTCAACCAACAAAGAAAGAACTCAAATGAAAGCATAACTCTTTTTGTCCTCTGACTCTTTTTGCCTGCTTGTGGAGGTCTCTCGGGTGTCTACGGCAGATCCGATCAGTCTCGTGATGAAGAGAAGTCTTATCCGATCTTCCACTAAGAAAGGTATCGTCACGACCAGGTCTCGGGGCTCCCACAGCTTGGGAGATTTTCTCTTCATCCGGGGGTTCATTTCATTATGAACTCAAAAGTGGAAGGCTGATTAGTGAGGTCTTCAAAACTTCATACAATGAATGATCAGCCATTCCATTTGTGCTTTCAGCAAGTAGGCGACGCGAATCGTTGGTTTCTATGTTTCAATCGGATACCAATTGCTTGGATGCGTTTGAAAGCCTCGAGATGAATTGACTCTTGAAGAAAAAATGCTTTCTAGTTGGGAAAGGTTTGTCTTGTGTCTCCGTAACAAATGGTCCATTTATTGATGGGCGAACGACGGGGATTGAACCCGCGCGTGGTGGATTCACAATCCACTGCCTTGATCCACTTGGCTACATCCGCCCCTACCCCCGCACTGGTTTCAGTCTCTATCTACGATCAGATCCTTTCTGAACCCCCCTATGACCGCTATCAAAGAGAAGCTTTTTCCGATAGTTGCAAGTCTATTGTTGTGTTTCGGAATTAGGGGAAGCAAAGCTTCAACAAGCAAGTAGAAGCTTCCTGGCAAAGCTTCAAACAAAGAGGTTGGGCTGTTCACTTCATTGATTTGACTTCACTTGACTTAAGATTTAAGATACGGGCCGGGCGGGCAGTGAAGGCTCGTTTAGTAGACAGCGAGCGAGCTGCAAGCGTAGGCTGAAAAGCCCCCCTAAACGTAAGGCGCGCTAGTATTACGTTTTTCAGCAAGCAAGCAACGCCCTATTAGTTAAGTCAAGCCCCCCTATGCCGCCCTATTAACGTCACGCCCCTCTCACGTAAGTTCAAGTAGCTACTACTTACTAATAGGGCACTCCAGGCGCGACATACTAATAAGGGCGCGCGAGGGGCCCCTATGAGTAAGGGCCCTATGAGTAAAGGTTTTTCAGCATACTAACCTAAGAAGGGCGTTTAGGGGGCTTCTTTAAAGTGCTATAAGTGGCGCGCTAGCCCTATTAGTATTAGTAAGGGCGCTAGCTTATATGCATTTTTGAAGCAAGCGAACTTCACTCAAGACTCAGAAGGGCAATAACTGACTAATAAGGGCGTGATAGGGTAAGGGCAATACTAATAAGGGCGTGATAGGCCTGACTACGTTTAGGGGCCCCCATCACGTAAGGGGGCCCCCTATTAGCCCTTATTAGTATAGTACAAGTGTTGCCGTAGCGCGCTAGCTAGCTAGCCTTTTTCCGCAGGCTGCTCTGCTATACTATAAGTAGCGCGCGGAGACTCTATCATGATCTAACGAATCTACAACTCTCTTTACTGAGCGAGACTCTATCCAGATCTAAATAATCCGCCAAAGAGCCCCTTCTTCTAACTAGGAGAGTCAGCAAGCTACCGGAAGCGAAGCTTCTGGCTCCCCCCTTTGAATTTCCAATTCCTCCTTTTCGTTCTACTTAGGTGGAGCAATCCGAACTCTCGACAGAATATAAAAGAGGACCGCAGGCCTGTGTAGACACCTCAACGAACTCATGTGGACACTCCTCAGCCCGAGGACAATCTCTCAAATACACATAAAGACCCGTTTTTCTTTTCTTTGCTGATTCCTCTCAATGAAATTTGCCATGTTGCACTAAGTGACTTACGGATGTATGCATGCGGTCCGGGAACACTTTGGGGTGAACACCCATCCGAACAAGTAGGGTCAATAGTTCAGCATTTAGGCCGTCACATTTAGCAACAAACAAATCTTTAACCCAACAAGTGCTCTCCGAACCAAGCTAGGTAGTCTCCTATCACTAGGCTCACCAACCAACCTGGACTTTGATTCTTATTATTCCTACCGGATATCAAAACCATAAGGATTGTTTCCAGCCATGAGTTCCCATATGACATAAGCGCTCTTGGGTGGGGTGGGCCATCATTCGCCAGGTCTTTGAGTGCCCGTCGTACCACGTGGTTGGTGCACTAGGCTGATCGAGACTCTACTTTTCGGATCTGGCACCTGCGCCCGGCCCGGTCTGCCAGCTCTTAGTGGCTCTACGTCCGGTCGTGCGTGGTATGTTCGCGATTCGTACAAATGGAACGCATCGCGTACTATAACCTTCCTTTATTGGGCTGGGCCATTCCATCAAATCTTTGAGAAGGGGCCCAATCTCGTATTTGATGGTCGGCGTGGCGATAGGCTTCGCTTCTACGACTGGCTTCCCAGCCGTTGCAAACACTGAGCGAGAACGGTAAGGGGCGCACAAACAATGTCGTTGCGCGGGGATGCGATTCGCCAAGCTGGGGCAAACAAAGCCGTCCGGCCCTACCGGATTAGGAATGCGAAGGCCTTTCCTTCGAAAGGAGACCCGGGAAAGAAAGAGCTATGCTATCCCTTTCGTAGTGACTTCGAATCTCCCCTTTTTTCTCATTTTTAATGAGGCGGGCCAAATAGAGAATGAAATGCAGAAATAGGGGAAGGGGGCTTACTTATGAGTGCCTTTTTTTGTTTTTTAAGGGCTGCTCGCCCTACTGAAGTACCAAAGGCTTTCGGGGCTTACATAGTCTGTCTTTCAGTAGCGCCCTTAGAATCTAAGCCCTTTGAAGCGCCAGTAGTTGTAGCTGTGGCCACACCAACCCTTTCGTTCTTATCGCTCCGGGTTCCGATCTATATGACCTCCGGGCGGTACAAAGTACACCTCTTCCGTAGAGGCAGGTAGTAACCTAACCTTTAAGAGTCTGTTCAAGGGGGGAGCCCTCTTATCTATCAATGGAAAGAAATCAGTGCGTGGCGTGATAAGGAATCCTAGAAAAGATCGATTGAGACTCCCTCCCCGGTCCCACGAAGATCTCTACGTACTTGTCCAGTCCAGGACAACTGAGATCTTCCGGTCTACGTGCGTGGGAGCAGCTCAAGCAAAGAAGAGTCTGGTCCGGTCTGAATTCAGGCCCGGCCCGGCCCGCCCGTCTGCTGCTAGGTCCGGGAATGGCGCCAGGCGAGGGCGCCGCTATGCCCCGCTGCTCTGCTGCGGCCGGCCCCCGGACTATGCAAAAGAATCGAGGCCGGGAGGTCTCGTCCATAGTGGTTCCCCCCCGCCTTTGGTGATTGACCGAACAAATAGGCCTAGATCTATGCCCCTTAATGAATCGAATGGTCCTTCGACCTTCGTTTGATTCCGACGGCCGGCATAGATCTCATGAGACCCGCGCCCACTATTACTACGAAAAAAGCCCTGCCCTTTTCCTTCGCTACTAGGAGAGTAAGCAACTTCTATTAGCGCCGGACCTTGAGTCGAATTGATCGTGTCATGTGCAACGTCCATCAATGATGGTTCATTAATGTCCATTGATTTAGACTCCTTCCCCCTTCCCTTATACGAAGAAGATCGAGAGGGGCCCGAAAGCCCCCAAACCAAGAACGGAAACGGAAGCCTTTCGACTCACTCTCGTATGGCTCGCCCTCGAGCCCTGGGCAGGTCGGCCGGGTCTTTCCCTGTTGTTCTGTTCCCGCCACGAGAAAGACGCACGGAAGAGGTATGCCCGTGGAGGATCCGTTGAGAGTGTCCGTTGTCTCGGTAGGGAACAGTACGATCTTTTCCCCTATTGTATTGAATCAATAAAAAAAGAGGTCAGTGCTACGGCCCCCTATTGTTTGATCCAATATTGACCGGGGACGAGCCCCGACTTCCATAGGTCCTTGGTTCGACCTCCCGTAGCGGTCCTTGCTTTTAATAAAGCGGAGCGGGGCCAATTTCTCGTACTTGCTCAGTGTGCCCCCCTTTCGTCGAGTGCCCCGCCCGGTTCACTGGGCTGTTGGCCTACCAAGCACTTGCCCGCTGCTCCTGCCGCCCGCTTGGCGGGCGGAGCGCTCGTTATCCTTACTGTTCTCTCTGCTGGGGCCCCCTCCCATTGCTCTAGCCATAAGCTATGGCAGCTCCAGCTCGCACCCACAGGGGCCCGCCCTGCGAGGCCAGAGTGGGCTCAGCGGTCAGCCCCCATTCGAATGACGTTAGGGGTGTTTCGCTTTTGCCAGATCTAGAGAGATACTACGAGTCCTCCGTCCCAGATTCCCTCGCCGCGGCCATCTGGTTCACCGGTACTACCAAAAACTCTCATGCTTACGTTACTGTGACTTATGTAAGTATTATCTCGGACCACGAAGACCCCAGTCGTGCTTCTGGTTTCCATTCCCATCATCATATTGAAGTTGGAAACTCCTCGTGCTCTGCCATAAGAACTTGGAGTCCGTATCATGGTGAAGGTAAGGTAACGCTGTGATTCTTGCTCAAAAAACTGACCGAACGCGTTCGAGTTATTGGCTCGTCCGACCCGGCAGCATTCATGAGTCGCTCGTTCAACTGTCCCTCGGAGACACGGTTGAGAAGTGCCATGCATGGTCGCCCCCCCCCGTCCTTTCTTTCTCTCGGTCCCACCCCCAAAAAGGCTCCCTAAAGAAATGGATCAAAAAAAGGGGGGACTTCTGCAACGGGCTATGCCACCCATGACTTATGAGGGAAGTCGCATCCGTCCCATCGCAAGCACCTACAATGTCATGATCACATTGGTTTACCCTTTTTTCTTTGGTAGTTCAACGGACGGTCGCCCCTCCAACAAGAAAAGGTAGAAATATGGAAACTTCTCTGCCATTTGGATCGGAGAATTTATGGAGGAAATCGGGTTTCAAATTTCCAGAAACCGCACGATTATATAGCCAAAGGGAATACGCCGCGCCTAAAATCATCCCAAGCGCTGCTAATGTGGCTACTAAGCTATTTCTTTGGAAAGCTCCTACTGAGATGGGAAATTCCCCGATAAAGCTGCTAGTACCAGGTGAACTCATATTGGCCAAAGTGGAAGAGAAGGAAATGGTAGGGAGATTCGGCATGGTGCTCACTGAACCTCCGTAATATCTAGCAAGTCGAGTCTTATGTCGGTCATATAGAACACCAACACATAGAAAAAGGGCTGGAGGAACCGGTCCATGACTTGACATCGGTGGAATGCTACCTCCAATTCCCTGTATGTTCGATAGAGCCAAATATTCCCCCCCACTGATCGGAGTACGCCGATTACCCCCCGAACCGTACAAGATAGTTACCACCTATCATACGGCTTTCTAACTCCACTTCTTTTTCTGGTCGTTCCGCTCTCTCGGATCGATGGTAGTTCAAGAGATCTTGAACCCCCCGACATTTTTGTTTGACAGAATGGTTCCTGCTTCCTACCCATAGTTAGCATGTATCTCCCCGGGTCATACTTGAGTATCACATCGTAGACCCCCACCCCAACTCTATCTTCCTTATCAGTGAACCGGAACATAGTGCATAGGTACTCTTCGATGCAGCGGGGACGAGACGACGTGACATACTACGATCACGTACAGAAGTGCTGCCCTTCGGCTCGGCAATATGGAACCTCTCAACTGCTCCCGTTCCTTTATGGGGTCCTATCGGGATAGGTAGGCCCAAGCTTTCCCCTCCCCCCTCCCTCCATAAGACCCTACTTCTCTTTCCCCCCTCGAGAAAGAGAAAGAAAAGAAGAAAGGATTGATTCTCTTCTTTCATGTGAGCGGCCCTATCTTGTATCGAATGGTTTTTCGTGCTATACACCACGTTGAGAAACACCAACCTCCTATGTACCGTACCATTTGGGTACCTCGAAAGGGAGGTGCTCCTTATGATGCTACGGACGGCTGTCCGAAGTGCAATGACGGGGTAAACTCGGACTCGGATAGGATAGGATTGTGCGTGCCGGGCCCTTCGGGTGTCCATATTTTGGCCGAGTTCCCCGTACCGTAGGCCCCTATGTTACGCGGCCATAATATTGGATTTTACGTTCCACCGCTGTTACGCCAGAAATCCAAGGTTCCACACGAGCTCCCGTTCTGCGGCGTGGTGGCAGGACCGCTAGGGGATTGGCTCCGGGTGTAGGTAGGGTCAAATCTGCAGGGGTCATGCAAATACATAGGCCCCTTCCCTTCTGCCGAGTGGTTTAGAAGGCGCTTTCCGTTCTACGGTCCCTCGGAGCGAAGGGTTAGGCAGGTAGTACGGGCCCTCTGACTTCCAGCTATGTGCTGTGCGGCTCCCGCGAAGCGAATGAAGGGAAGCTCGAAGCTTTCCAAACCGATTACCGCCAGCGGCTTATGTAGTGGTCGGCCTTATAAAGCTCGCTAAGCTTCGCTTCCCCCCCTTACTGAACTTCACTTAGTAGTCGGCATTCTATAAGCGACTTGTCGAGTCTACGAAGCTTTGCTTCTTGTAGTCGTAGTCTTGTAGTCGGCCCGTAATGCCTCCCTTCATTTGCTTGCCTCCTTCCAGCCCAGAATGCTTGGCCTCCTGCGCCAAGTCGATCTTTTAGGCTTGGCTTCGTCCCGGAAGCGAAGCTTCTACGACGAGTCGCTTCTCCCCTTCTCCACTCTCTCTGGCGGAGAAAGCTCTTCGAGCTTCCGGGTGAGCTTACGCTTACTCTCAGCCTCTTTGATTGGTAGGCGGGCGGGCTAAGCCCCCTACAACTACTTAAGATTCAAAAGGTGACCCTTTTGATTATGTCGTGACGCTTTGGTTAGGCCGACTACTCTACGACTACTATAGGCTACTTCGACTTCTAGCTTCTATAGTGGCCCTTCCGCTTTGGTGTAGTTGTAGTTTGTATTGGTACTGAATGAACATATCAAACAAAGGCGAGCAGTATAAGCCCTTCTCCGGCCTGGGAAAAGCAGCGAACTCTATAAGCTAGGGCTTTGTTCACCTTTGGACACGAACACGATTCTGTTCTCAGCGGAAACCCTATTAGAGATTGAACGTCGACTTATCTTATTGCCGTTCAATCTAAGACAGCGCTGATAGCTTGTAGTGAACAGCCCCCCTTATGAAACCGAAAGCTGCCTTTAGTACTTAAGTAGTTAAGGCGAACAGCCCCCCTTGCAACTATGATAGAGAGCCGTCTGCTTGCTTGTTGCCAAACCAACCCAGCTTCAAATACATACTAATAAGGGCGTTTAGGGGGCTTGACTTGCCAACTGAACTTACTAGATAGGGCTAATCAGAGAGGGGGGGGGGCATAGGCCCCCCCTCCCCCCTAAACGTAGTCAGGCCTATCACGCCCCTATTATACAGTTCCCTTATTAGTCTTGAGTGAAGTTGCTTGCTGCTTCAAAAGAAGGCGCCCTTACTAAACTATAATAGGGCCTTACTCATAGGGGCGCCACTTATAGCACTTTTTTGAAGTGCTTCAGGAAGAATCGCGCTCCTCCTTACTACGTTTAGCCCTTCTTAGTATAGATTGTCAGGCGCAACGGCAACACTTGTACTATACTAAGAAGGGCGTTTAGGGGGTTGCCCCCCCATTAGTCAGTTCGCTTGCTGAATCAAAGTAGGGCGAGCAGAGCGTACCCTTATAGATAGGGCAAAAAAGAAAGGCCTTTCTTTTTTGAATCAAAGTAGGTCGCGACTGTTGTATTGTAGTCGGTCGGGGGAAGCTACCGCTTCTACGACAGCTCCGCTTCCTCGTCTTGCTTCTGGCAAAGCTTCTACTTTGCTTGCTTCTCTCGCGCTTGCTTGCGCGAAGGCTTAGAGTCCTTTTCGCTAGGTCCAAAAGCTTCCGTCAAAGCGAAAGATCTGATCCAACAGAAATCCCGCATATTGAGCTTTCTGATATGCGGCTACGGCTAGGCGATCATATCATGCCATATAAGACTTATATATGGATAGAGAGATCCCCTAGATATACAGATAGAATAGATGTTCATGGATAGACAGACATTCCATTGATTCACGAAATGGCTCGTCGATCCAAATGAATCATTCTTCTGGTCTCTCTCCGCCCCCCGCCCCGAAACTGACCCACGGCACAGCGCCCATTCGCTTCGCGCGCGGGAAGGCAACGAAGTTCAGTTCAAGAGACCGCAGCGGAGTGGAGCAGCCGCGACACGAAGTTCCTTACCTTAGCTGGATCTCGCTGGTGCCACCTAAACGGTAGGTAGGCGGCGGATGTGTGACGTTTGGAGTTGTCGTTCGTGCACCTGTCCCCAATGGAAGAATGAGTGATCCGTTCCCCTGCAGATCATGGCCTTACCACTCGGTCCCCGATGGCCAGCGGGGGATTCGGTATAGCAGCTCACGTTCGTTTGCGCTGCGCGTTCCCGCTGGACTGGACACGTGTTAGCTGTAGGAAGTATGGTTCCGAAAGTGACTTCGGTTCGCCAGTTCAGGCTCAACTCCTCGCTTTACGTTAGCGGACCTACAGGTCGGGCCGGGGCTCCGCGCTCTTTCTTTCTGTGTGGGACGATGCCGGGGAGATAAGGGAATGCGTCGAGGCGGCGAACAACAACAACACAACTACATTTTGGCTTTTCCCTCCATGAGATGAGCCCAGTGCATTGGACCGATGGATAAGAGAACTGAGCTGGCCCAAAAAGCGCTTGGGCGCTCTACGTACGATGTAGACTCCATCAGATACATATCGATTTCTTTCTGATGGATCCAGAATAGATAGATATCTTGTCTCATCAATAGATAGAAATAGGAGATTTCCCCTTATTATTGATAGATTCCCTCTCTATCCATTCCTACTCTTTCGATCTATCAGAACAGATCAGGCCATCTATCAATCGATTTGAAAATAGCACGTTCATCTCGCTTTTCGTTCATTTCCGCCACGCCATAATAGCCGCAATAATAAGAAGCAGGCGAAGCAGCTAGAAGCGCTCGCTTCGCGCCCTTGAATTCTGATTCACGAATGAATTGGGAAAGCCAACAGAAAGATTCGATTCTGACTTCGTAGAGCCGGTGCTGCTGCTGCCTGCGCGTAGGACCGTCCCCCACTCCCGTCCCGGGGCGCTAAGGGGGTTTTGTTTTTGGAACAGACGGCAGTGTTTTGCTGACGCCTCGAATCAAGCTTTTGTTGCGACATGCTATGTTTTCTCCCCCATTGCTAGTAGGTTGATGGGTCGCACGCCCGGCACACATGTTTTGGCCTTGTGTGTCCATAACTCAAAATAGGTGACCTAACGGCCGCCGCCCGACTAGACATACCCATAGTCACCAGATTCATATGGGCTACTGGGGAGTGGGCAATGATCTTCTTAAGATCGATCTGTCTTGAAGTGGTCGAGGGAGTATATATTATAGCAATCGCGCTTGGAGTATAAATGAAAGGAGTGGAACGAAGTGTCGCTTCGGGAAACATGGGTATTGAAAATCTTAAAAACCCGTGGGTTCCCAATTTTGAAGGAATTCCTGCCAAGATGACGGATCCTGCCGTAGGTGCCTCTACATGAGCTTCGGGTGACCAAATATGAACTGGTACCATAGGCACTTTGACGGAGAAAGAAGCGAAAGAAGCAATCCATAGAAAGATTTGGCGCCGCTCACTAAATTCTGTGGTTAATGAGATTTGTAAATCGGTGGTTCCTGTTTGGAGAAGAATCAACGGAATAGCTAATAGCATAAAAACAGATCCAAGTGAAGTATATAGGAAAAACTGATATGCTGCCTTGATCTTTCTTTGTCTCGGACCCCATACCCCTATAATAATGGTAGAGTAAGGGGTGGCCCCAAAGCGGAATTGACCGGTGGTGGTTGGTCGAAGCTCCAGTAGGTAGCCACTCCCTTCTCAGGGAACCGTACGTGAGACTTCCGCATCATACGGCTCCGTCCCGAGCTTCCGTCGTCGGCCCTTGTCATTAGACCACTATCTATGCATGTATTTTCCGCCTTGACTCTCGAATCTTTTGCTTCTTGGGTGGTGCAATGCAGCTTGCGTTGCGGGAGATGCCCGCCCGTAGGGCCTGCTTCCCGCCCGAAAGAACCGCTCACTAGCTAGCCGGACTAGTGGGAGGGGGGGCCCGACCGTAGAAAACCATGCCTTTCGAACCGAACGCAACGCCCTTATTAGTATGGCTTCCAAATCCAGAAAAATGGGCTCGTTGGGAAGAAAGATTGAGTGCGGCCTGTAGAGCACATGTAACGCCTTACTAATAGGGCGGGTTGCTCACGCAAGATATCTATAGATAGAGAGAGAGATGTGAAAGTCATTGCCTTATTTATGTGTTGGCCGCCCCCCGCCCTATTAGTAAGGCGGCCTTTACGCTACTACTACTGTGATGTGAGCGGTTCAAATTGGTTTGATCTTTCCCAATCATCCGGGCCGGAACTTGTACGCAGCACTTGTACGGAGGTGCATGCATAAAGGGACCCTACCCTTTTCTTATCTGAATCTTAAGGACAGGACCCTACCCTATTCTCGAACCCTCTGCCGAGCTCTACCCTGCCCGCATTTCTTTTGAAGGGGGCCAAAGAAATGTCTCCACCTGACCTGCTGCCAACAGTCTTTCTTCGGAAAACTACTGAACGGGTCGATCCTCCCCTCCCGTTTGTTTTAGCAACTTATCCTACGGTCTCCTCGCCAAGAGCTCCCCGGCGACGACAGAGGAACCAACCCGCCTGCTGTGGCGGGGCGGCTTTTTTGTTTCACAATAAGACCTGGACGATTATCCCTAGCCCCTGAGCTTACGAGTTTACGTCCATCCCTGGTCGGGTACAGTTTCCTTTCTATTTCTCCCTTGTAGCCGTTACCCGAATTCGCGCAAGTGTGTCCACACCCCCCAAACTGACTTGACGAGGAATCAATTCTCGCGAACAAACACACCCCCTACACACACCTAGGAGCACCCCTTCCTGCATATCCATACAAGACCCGAGTAGGCGGGTCGAGGTCCTACGAGGTACCCACTACTCGGAGTACCCTCCCAAAAAACAAAAAGATGTGTCTGTCAGGTTCGGTTCTTCTTAGTTGGGTTGGGCGGGTTCGACCAGAAATGCTATGCTTACGCACAAGACTACCCCTCTTCCCGAAAGCTTCGCGGGGACTACTTGACGACGACGGACGACCGCCCGTAGGGGGTTTACTGCACAAGGCCCCTGCAGAGGAAAAGCTTTATCCCAGCGAATAGAAGATGCTCAGCTCCGCACAACATAGGGATTGGCACGCTTTCGGGAAGAACATAGAATAGTAGAGGATCCAGCATGCAGGACACGGCGATCATTAGAAATTCACGAATTAGAGATGCTGTAATATACTCTTTCCCATAACTTCTCATACCAGACCAACCCACTGAAATGCAAATAGGGATCAGAAATGTGGTCAATATCACGAAGAATAAAGAGAGACCGTCTATACCCATATACAAATTGATGTTTTCATAAGGAAGCCATCGAAGGCTTTCCACAAATTGAGATTTGGCCGTAGAAGGATCGAATTGTATCCGAGGAACAGGGGGATACAAAAAAGTAATAAGAGAGGCGCACAGACCAATCAATCGTATCGGTCGTATTCTTGAATTTGGAATGAAAAAAGGAGTAATGCTTCCTAGCACGGGACACGGAATAAGACCACTTAGATCGGAATAGCATTCACAGAAATGTTCTAACATAGAGTAGAATCGAACATTGAAGAGATTAGTTGACAACAGTCAAAAGATGGGGCGCCTAATTCCAATACAATAGGGGTCTATCAGTGCAAGTCAGCTGAACACCGTGATTGATTAGTGGGTAGGTGGGTTAGGTGCACCTCTCGCCCAGTGGGAAGTAATGAGGCTAGTCCCCCCCTGACCCCCCCCCTGAATGAAGAAGTAGTGGGGCCCCCTTCCCGCGTATGCGCCTTTTATATATATATATAAATATAATTATATTATTATATATATATATATAATAATAGGAGAATCCTTATAAAAAAAATCTCTCTGGCAAAACGCAATTCGTCGATTTCAATCCAAAGTGCACCTTGCCTTTTTTCAGGTAGCTTTGTTACGCCTATTCATAGGTGGGGCATTGGTCATAGCCAAAATTCGTCGAAGGGATCAAAAAAAAGAAGAGAAAGAAACGGAAGTTTTGTCTTTCTTTCTTTCAATCCAAATAAGAGAACAAAGAAACCACTAAAAAAAGTGAGAAAAATAAGTTTCAGTAAGAACTAGCACTAGACTTCTTCCCCCTTTCCACTTCTCCTCTCTCCTTTTGTTTGTGCTTCCACCCGGGCTTTTCATTCTGTTTTATAGAGACCCGAGGAAATGAGTCTAATAATTAATGTAGAAAGGTGAGGCGGCATACGGAATCCAAAAAATCCAGGATGACTTCTGCATCGGGGAGGGGGAGGCTCTCGAAACCAAACGAGACTAGAAGGAACATTGGAATTAGCACCATTCCTATGAGTGCCTTTGTCTCGAAGAGCCAACAAAGGGGCAGCCCTCTCTCTCTATCTCGGTCTCGGTTTAGCATCATATATCGATCTAGAGACAATTTGTATGTATTGGTTGTAGTGCGGATTAAGGAGCTGCTCCTCCATGCTGTGGCTGTGGAGGTGGGGGCTGCCGCCTCGCCTCCCTTGGTTTTGTTTGGGAAGGATCCCCATTTTTGACGGGCCCGCCGAATCCTGAAAAATGGGTTCTTGGAGAAGCGTGGTAGGGGAGGATAAGGGGCTGTCGCCGCCTGATAGAGGCAGAAGCCGGAGCCACCGGAGCTATCTGCGTCGAGTGTGTCGATTGAAAGAGGAGGGGAGACAACTCAAATGCCAGCGCAGAAATAGAAAGAGTCGTGCCGTTCAAAGTGGAATTTTTCTAAGATCCATTGCTCGATTTTGCATGCTCTGCTCCCAAAATGCAGAGAGACTCGCGAGGGCAGATCCGGGTTGGTTGGTCCGGAAAGTCATGGGAGAGGCGGGCTAAGTGAAATAATAAAGATACTGGCGCCACTATAGAATCTTATGAATCACGCACGGCACACTTTCTATAAATCAGTCTACAAGGTGAACAGCTTAGCTTACAGCACAGCGTGTTCGCCACCACACTGGCTGGCTGGTGCATTGGTCAGCCCGAGAGGCATGACCCTTCGATTCGATTAGAACGCCCCATATCTCGTGACACGCGGAGCGCCTTTGAGAAAGTCCGTATAACTTCTAACCAACAGATTCATTCTTTATGAATCAAGTACCATTCAAAGGGTGCATTGCCTCTTTAAGTGAAGAAGAGAAGGGCTTTGTATAGACACTCTGGAGCCATGTTCGTCGCCCCTTACTAATAGGGCTCACCATTATTTCATTTCATTCAATTGATGGGTTCTAGCTCCAAAGAACATATACATGGAGCTATGTCGACTTACGTACGTCTCGTTGACCCGATCAGGTATACCACGTATCATCCCCTCTTTCCATAGAGGAGAGATAAAGAAAAATAAAAAGATATAGTGATCGTGCCGTAGACCTTGTTCGTTTCTACTTGACGTTATGTTCCTCGGTTTTTTTTTACATTACATAAGGTAACTTGCTTACTTAGCGCTTGCGCTAAGGATCTAAGGATTCAGAGTCAAACTTGGATTTGAAAAAAACCTTTCCCTTTTTAGCCGGAGTCAAAGTGTACCCCTTGATCTTTAGTAAAGGCGGATGAAGCCTAAAAACATTTTTTTGTTTATCGAAAAGTCTCAACGTCCTCGTTGAGAGTCGCTCTGCGAGACGTCCAGTAGTCTCTGACTTGGTCTTCGAATCGTATGTCTCAGCCCGTTCCCAGCTTGCCTCGCTCTCAGGTTGGCCCTTCTACTTTACTAAGTAGTATTCAACTCGTGCAGTGGGTGTATGGGCTAGCCCCATGGTGCGGTCAGCTATGATATACTCCACTTCTTCTTTAGTAGGTTCATCTACAACATCTGGTGGTGCCCTCGTGGGCACGTTCCTCTCTGGGTCGGTCTGGTCTAATCTCAGTCAACTGACTCACATGGAATACGGGGTTAGTTTTCCCTTGATCCGGAGAGGGCTGGTCGCTTGAGTCTATAGGCTACCTTTCCTATCCGCTTCTCTACAAGGTCTACTTTCTTCTTCCTTCAGACCGGGCCAAGAACTCAAAAATCCGAGGGGTTGTTTAAGCCGCTTTTGGTTGATCTTTTGGAGTGATCTCCAAGAAGGGTCGTCGCTCCCTTCATACGCCTTGCTGCTTCATCTAAGTAGGTTTGGGCTAGGTCGTTGCGCTCCTGCCACCCCCATCTCAGTTAGGGCAAAGTAGGCTGATGGGCAAGCCCCCTCCTGTCGCAATGGTGTGGGGCGTCAGAGGCTGTTTGTTGCCCCGTGGCCAACTCGAAGGGGCTGAAGTTCGACGCAGAGCTTTTTTGGTTGTTAAGTTATAGCAGCACTGAGCAACATCCAACAGCTCTAGTCCTTCTGGTTTGCACTAAAGTGCCTTAAGTAGCCCTCGAGGAGTCCGTATATTCTCTCCGTCTGAGCTTTCAAAGATATACCGACCGTAGGTAGCTGACCATCAGATACCGACATCTTCTAACATTACCGACCTTCAAATATCGGGTTTTCATAAATTTAACATAAAATAAAAGCTCTTTTCATCATAAGAAACAACCAGATTTCCGACCTCTTGCATTGCATTACCATAACGAAAAGACAAATTCTTTCAAAAATCAAAACCAAAAAATGACAAATAGCAATCCAATTCTAAATCTATTCCTGCTGCCTATCCCTACGATTCTGCTCTATGCGCTCCTGAAGCTCGCGCTCCCAAGTTTGAACAGCGTTCGGAATAAAGAATCCTGCATTCTCCAGTTGCTCTTGCATCAGTCTGATTACGTTCTGATGGTGGGTGGAATGCCTGGCGCCGAAGGTTTCTCTTCTTCTCCTTCCACCGCTGAATCGTTTCTTACGCATTCATTAGCTTCGTTTGTTCGGCTTGAAATCGACCCTTCCAAGTCTGAACTTGACGCAACCATCGTTGGTTCGTTTCTCCGACCGCTTGTAATGATCGCTTAACGCACTCCAGATCCTTCTTTATGGCCTCGTTCTCAGCAAAAAGCCTAGCAGCTGCATTCTGCCAATGCTGGGCCTGCAATAGCACCAGAAGAAAAAGAAAGTCATGAACAATAAAAGAGATCTTGGAGACAAGATTCGAACACCCGCCTCCAGCTTTGTGATTTGAACTGCATCAACGAGGGATTTCGGGAGGGGCCTTCTTCGCTGACTGGGACAATCTTGGCCGATATGGTAGGGATCATCTTGACTGGAATAATAGCCCAGTAACCCTCCACTGGAGTGAGGAGCTTGGGACAAGCGCTGGCCCACCATCTGTCGTATGAAAAAGTGGACTGACAGTCGCTTACAATCAAGCTCGTTTGACTTGCAAGCCTGCGAGCACTCCACTGCTTAAGTACCGCGCTTACCAGATCCAAAGACCTTGATGACCTTTTATCTCGAGATAGAGCTTCAACAATCGGGTCAGGAACATCCTGCAAAAAGCCAAATTGGCGCAAACACCGCATAGAAAGAAAAGAAGTCTGCACCCGAGCGAGCCTGCGAATGAGTATACGAATGAGACAGCAAGCAGCAAGCGAACTTACGTGAGAGGGGCCCTCGCGCGCCCTTATTAGTATAGTACAAGTGTTGCCGTTGCGCACAAGCTTACGTTTTGAAGCAGCAAGCGAACTTCACTCAATCGCCCCGGAAGCCTCTCCATATCGTTTTGACCGGACCCCTCTAACTTCAATCACCACAGGTCTTCAATCGCCTACTTGCCTTTCACCCACTAGTAGCTATACTCATAGAATAGAATGAATGTGTTCCCCGGACCCCATCTCAGGTAAGACAGATCTGGCCCCTCAAGCCAAGGAGCAACAGTCGCTACTGGCCATATACCATATACCCGTCACATATCGTGTAGAAAAGAAAGATCACTTCGCTTGCTCCCTAGGAACGCCGGGACTGGTTTGCCTATGAGGTGAGGCAGGCTTCCATCTTACCAAGCCCACCCACGGAATTAGCCCTTTCTTCACTACCGCAAAACTACCGATCGCCCTCACTCCGCTCGCCTCACTATCCGAATTAGCTCTTCCGGGAGCTGGCTCGGCAGTACCATACGTGACATTTCGATCGGGCACTAGTCATTCTTTCGTGTACTTGTTTTCGGTGAGAGAGTCTTTCCTTTATCCGTCTCGGCCAGGTGCATGAGTTTCCCCAAGGCATCTTAATGATTGCCCGCTGTAACCCTCTCGGCATAGGCCCCGCCGCTTGAGAGCTTCGGTACATCTCTTTCGGGTTGGTGATTCCGTCGTGTCCTTGTTTTTGGTCAATGTCACTTTTTCTTTCTAGCTGTGCTGTGACATATGATTGTTATGGCGTTAGGGCATCTGGTCTTCAACATACTTTGAACTGAGTTTTTCTACTCCTATTGGGCGACCCACTCCTGTTCTAGGCGAACCAGTCGTCCTTTTGTTCGTATCCGGGGTAAGCTCCTTTAAGAGCCAGCAGCTCTTGTAAGCTCGTGTCGTAATCGAATTCTTGTTTGAGAGATGCTTTTTCTTCGTAATCTGGATGAGTGCGCGTCCTTTGTCTGCTGAAAGCCGGGTTGATATTGACGGCTGGAGAACTCTTAGTATCGTACAGAGGCTCCCGGCGATTGAGTGAGGGGGTCGATCTTTCTTTCGTCAAAGTCAAAGCGGCTGCACAAGTAGATGCAACCGTATTCAAATGAGGCTGCCATCCCTTAGCTTAGGGCGGGGAAGGATGTGAAGGAATGATTTTCATCACCAGTAGGTAGGTAGGTTTGAAAGGAATCATACGCATTAACTTTTGAATCCGAAAAATCAGAATAAGAATCCTTTGTTCAAGAATCTCCCGACGAAGCCAAATCCGAAGCTGTTGTTTCAAAAGCCGAATCTGAAGAATCATACGCTTACACAGACGTCGAAACAACTTAAGTTGTTTCAGTTGGTTGAGCTCAAATACCCACCCAACTAAGGACGTTGGGTTTCTTTGTCTAGGAAAGGCCTTTGGCCCTATGAAAAAAGATAGGAAATCACCAAAAAATCCTTCTTGAAAAAGCGGTAGCCCTCGATGGAAGAAGCGAGATTGGTCTTAGAATAGAAAGATCGGCCGGATACGATGACGAAATGGCTGAGTAAATGCTGCCCTTTCCTTTATGCGGAAGAGGGCAACACAGCGCCTTCCTTGTTCTTTTAAGAGTAAGGAATAAAAACCTCTTTAGCTGCAGTGGCCACATTCCTCTTGGCCGATAAAGGGCTAGTTGGCTCTCCGATTAGGTCTGTTGTTGCTTTGTGAGTGTATCCGCGCTTGAATCCCCTGTTCGTGGAAGGTTTGAAGGAAGAATGCGCAGTTAGAAAGGTAACTATAATATCAGATTCGAAGAGGGGAAGGGCCATTTCGCCTATTTCAACAGAATCCGATTCGAGAGCAGATAGAGCAACTGTCCAATCTCGCTCGGGTAAATGATGGGCTCTTAGTGGGCAATCCCCTGTTCTCTTTGCTCTTGCTTGAGAATCCGCAGAAGGGCTTAGACGAGACCTAGCATCTCTCAGCTCAGATTCGGCATATCCGGTCTTAGCAAGACTGTTTGCGACGGTTGTTAAGGAACTTCTTGCCCTAGATCGACACGGGAAGAGAGCTTCAACTTCAAGCAAGTGGAAAAAGGGCTTCTGCAAGGTGAATGTCCGAAGACATAGTCAAAGAATAGGAATCGAATGCAAGGTCACTTCATGCTTATCCGGTCTTAGCAGCAAATCCTTCCTCCGAAGATGGACAGCATCCGCTCTTTGACACATCGTATCCCGTAATGGGCATGGTATCCCCATAGTCAAAGCAGAGAGAAAGAGAAGAGTTAGAACAAGAAGGATTAGTTAGCACTACCCCAGATCCATATGCATAGTCAAATAAGAGGGTAGACAGAGGTGCAACCTTATTGGCTTAAGCATCCGATTTTGTCCATGAGGAGGAAGAATACCGGGTTTTGAATCCCCTGCTGTTAGCAAGAAAAGGAGCTCTGGGACTTTCTCAAAGGGAATGATTGGACAAAGAGAAGAAGGGCAACTAGTCTTCTTTCGACCAGTAAAGGCAGTTGCCAGACTGTTGAGTGAAAGCTCTTTCGGAATAGTTAATCCAAGAAAGATTCCCAAGCTCTTTGATAGAATGGCTTGTTTGCAGGTTTGACATGACATTAGAATGAATAGGCTAGGCTGCTACTGCTATCGAATCCCCTGCATGTGAGGGTAGGCTTGATGCCAAAAAGAATCCCGAGGGCAAAAGTCAATCAGAATAGGCTTTGAGGGAGAAGGAATCCCCAGCTATTGACTCAGCTTCTATTGAATCCGATCCTAGGTAAAAGAAGAGTACGAGTTAGCAGGGCTGTCTCACCTTGGGCTTCTTGGCCTAGCTTTTGGCGGAATAACCGCAGTAACCTCCTTTACTTCATGCCTTTGATAGAACGGAGATGGGAATTAGGCTGCTGGTAGTACAACTAGGCTCTTTGCAAGATTCTCAGCATCTACGGGGAGAATGCCCCAAAGCCCCTTTTCTCCAATTGCAATTCCAGAGGGATATCCTTTTAGACGCTCTCCTGGCATTAGCGGAATAAGAGCAGTTATAGAATGCGCCTTACCTTCGGACTTGACTCTTGATTAAGCTCTTTGATGGGCAAATGCCAATAGTTCAGATATCCACGAGCACAGAATAGGAGATGGGGCATTTTCACGTGAAGAAGAATAGGCTCAGGCTAAGGGCGAGAGAGAGATTTAATTAAAAGAGAAGTCGGGCAAGGAAGTCGCTAGCTAGATGTCACCTTTTAGGTTGTCGATGTTCGAAAGTTCACTGTCCGGGTTGTGGACAAATACGTTCTTTGCGACGAAGGGTCTGATCTCTAGCCTTCAGCGGACGATCCTATCAGTTAGATAATCGAAGTCCATACCGGACGATTTCGAGCATAAAGAGAGATCTTTTCACATGGCGAGGAAGACTCTAATTAGCAGTCCTTAGGCCGAGAAATGGGAATAGTATCTGTCTTGAAAGATAGGCATTCGATTGATTAAAGAAGAAGTAGATGGACCAGAATCGGATGTGTGAGGAGAGAGTCTAGATAATAATGAATTAGATCTATGTCTACCCGGAGAGTGAAGATGGAATTATTTTACTCCCACTCCTAGCGTGCTAAGCCGTAGTATGCTTTTTAAGAAGATCCTTCCCAGTGTGCCAAGCCAGTTCTCCCCCTCCCAACGGTCTCAGTCCAGTCTCGGTTCAATCAGTACGCTATCAGTCCAGTACCATTAGCTCTCCAAGGGTAGCAATCCATTCTTTCCGGGCAAGCCAGTTCCTTGTCTTCGTTCTGTCCAATCGGCTTGGTTGAGGAAGTTGGGGATGGAGCGGATGTTGAAAGAGCTAGGATAGCAATCGGTCAGGGAATCGGCGATTTCCTTTAACGAATAGGAGAGCATAGAGACTCAAGAAAGAGGTCTTAGTCTACTATTAGGGAAGTTCAGAGTGAATGCTTTTCTTCCTAGTTCTACATTCATCAATAGAAGAAGAAGTAGCTGCCAATCGCTTAGTTCCGAATACTTTGATTCATTCTAGCTCTTAGGGATGGAATAAGATATAATAGAGAGAGGGCTTAGTACACGTGGGACTTATGCCTTTCTTTTCGGATCAATGAGACAAGGAGTTACTCAGAGCTGTAGTTAGGGCCTTTGCCTCTTTTACTCTGAGCAGAGAAGGAGCTGTGAGGAAGTGAATCAAATCAGAGAGCAGCACAGAAGAGGCTGCAGATGGACCAGAAGAAGCTGTGGCACTTTCGGATTTGATAGAAGAAGCTCTTGTCGCAATTGAATCAGAAGGAACTGCACATTCACAATGGCAAGAGCAAGACATTTCAAGAATGGGTTGTTCTCAGAGATGCTACATAAGCGCTGTTAGGACTAATCCGTATATAAGAAAGGATGCTAGAGACTTCAGCTGCACATGAATCAGCAACTTTTGAATCAAAGCGCTTTTCCCCTGGTTCTATTAGTTCAATCAGATCTAGGGGATTTCCTGCTTTCCCGCTTCAATCGTGCAACTTTCTCAAAGACCGGGCTAATTGCCCTAAGGCAAAGAACTGATGCCACTTGTCCTGAACAGCTAACTGTAATGTCTTTACCGATGCGCCCCTTTCTTGATTTAGGAGTTCGACACCCGGTTAAATATGTCTATCGCAGCAAATCCTTCTCACAGTCTATAGCCTTCGGCCTTGCTTTTCATAGCCTTATTTATTTACCAGGAAAGATCAGATGGCATCTCTTAGCAAGAAGGTTTAGAATCCCTAGCTTGAAGGTGGCGAGAGGGATGACTTTCCCAAGGAATGCTTACCGAAGCGAAATGTTAACTACTTGAATAAGAAGACCGGTGGGATTGAGCTTTCCCCCATAGAACCCGGGGAATTTGGGATTGAAAGTCTCTAGGTACCAAAGGCCGATGAAACTCTCTCAAATGGGTTGATACCTTCGCCCACCGCAACTCTGGTTTTGCTGCTTAAAGAGAGGTTGATTTACCTGCCGACGCTGGGGAAGGCTCGTCGAGACCTCCATGCCATCTTTGGCTCTTCTCTTTTCAGCTTTGACATGACATTAGAATACGCACATGGATTCTAAACCTTGGGCATTGCACGAATCCCCTCTTTCGGAATAGAATAGAGCGGGCCCACGGAGCGGTGAAATTACTTTCTTTCGAGTGATTTGATTCATCAATAGGGGACCATCCCATACCTAAGGAAGTTGCTTCTTGGAATGCCGTCGTTCAAGCACAGGCTGACCACTGATTCAATCTTCGAACCAAAAGCTTGCTACTAGAAAACCGAAGGAGCACACAAAGCAAACGAAGGGACTCACCAAGCAACAACGTAGTTGTTTGTGTAGGCGGAATCGAGTTTCAAATCATAAGATGACGAAGTGACTGCACCAACGAATCAAGCTGAACACATGTTTGATCAACTCTACGAACTGAAAGCGAGATCTTGCAAAACAACCACGCAACGCCCGGATCTGCAAGAATGGCTATGTAGGTAAGGGGACCAGCGCTATGATCGCTTTGAGTTCTGCTCGAAGTGCAACATGTACGCTTACGTGCGAGTTGCTATTCGGCCGTAGATCGGGTTATGGGTTCTTCCCTCGAACTCCCCGAGTGGTATTTCGTAATGTAAAGCGAGTCTAAAGTGGATTCAGGATCAGGGCGGTGGGTGGGGTAGGAAGGGCAGCGATCGCGTATGAATGAAGATAAGCATCTACTCCATCAATTCACTTCTTAAGGCCCTTAATCGGTCACATCCTTCCGCATTGAATGAACCCGTCAATGCGTTATCGGAAGCACCCGAATCAGACTACGGGCTGGTCTTGTAAAATAAATCACTGATGAAAGAGAGAGCTTCTTACTACCGGCTACCCCTACCTAATAGCAAAGATAGGAAACAACCTTCTGTCCATAGGTAACAGGTCTCTGTTCCGGTCGAGGAAAGCATCTTCGCTCCCCAGCCGCCTCGGGCGCACTTACCGGCCAAGCTCACGGGTCACGTGTAGGCGCAACCATTTGACACAAGCAACCAATATCAAATATATGCTGCAAATCTCAGTCTACATGCCAATCGTGCTAATCTGGGGGGGATTCCCGTTAACGGCATATCTCCTTGATTCAGTCTTTTTGATCTCTATCCTTTCTTTCACTTGAAGTGCAGATAGAATAAAAAAAAGGATATGGAATGAATTACTTGATTGAGAGTGATTGATTGCTTAAATAAGGGATCCTCCTAAGGAAGTTGCTTCTTGGTTATGCCCATATCTTTTAGCTGGCAACGCTTTCCTTTCTTTTAGATAGCTGGCAACGCTTTCTACCCCACCTTTAGCCCTCTAATCCAAGACTTGAAAAGCAGACAAGAACTTCTCTCTTGTCTATGTATATGAAATTCCTGAGTTCTCTTTCCCTTCCCCACCCGCCACCACAACCCACCGGCCTTGCTGTTGGTTTTAGTAAAAAAAAACGAGTCCGAAGTCGACAATTCGGGGTCCGCCGCCTTGGGTTATTTGCATGGAGTCGGATCTCCTCCCACCTAGTGCGTCGCTCAACTGCCGCAGAGGTTGTGAGCCAGTGAGCTTCCTTCCGTTAAGTCGATCTTTTCTCCTTCTTGGTTCATCCTCTGCTTTTTTCCGGAGACTTTTTGTTTCCCTTTTGGCCTGGCCTTTCATCCTGGAAATTGCTTAGATAGGCAGCCCTTGTCTAATTAAGTCACGTATAAGCAACAGATAGCAGATCACTAAAGCAAGGCCCAAAAGTGCCTAGCCAGAGAGTGGACCGAAAGGGTCCCGCGAAGCCGGTGTCTGTTGCCCTAAGATTCCTATCTTATTCTTATACTTCTTCCTACAACAGGGCAGATAACTTGCTTTATTTACGACATTTTATTTGATGAGAGCAATACTGAATAAGGCAGTCTCGGTCGCTAAACTGTCGATAGAGTCCTTTCTTTTCAAGGAGGAATTCTATATGCTTAACACATGCTTTTTTTTTTTAGTCAAAAGAAGTAGGATTCTTCAATTGAAGAATCGGGGATTGCACTCTCAACCTGACTTTGCAACTCCAGCTGAGGCTTCCACATCTACTTGCCTCCGGTGTCTAGTGGTAAGGTAGCTTAAGCAATGCTAGAATAGTTAGCTAGAAAGGGGCTAGCATGTCTCTCAGCGTAGTGGAATTTGTATGGAGGGAATCTCTTAAAGTTAGCCGTATGCCTTTGTGGGCGGAGTACTAGTGGGAAGTCAATCTATTGCCCTGCCATTTCCACCAGGCAAAGTCCTGGAGAGAAGACTTCTAATGTGAGTGCTTTAAGGAAGGTTGCTTTGCCTAGAGAGAATTCTAGCCTTTCCATTTGACAGAAGAAGGTTTTTTTAGTGTAACTCAGCCTTCAGAGAAATGAAAGGATGGCAATCCATCATCCAAGAAGGCGGATTGAATCAAAAGAGAAAGAAATGTGGCTTCTCAATCTTAGAAAAAAGGCAATGTTGATCGACCTGCCATTCACCATTGAAGACAGGCTACGTACCCCGCCATGAAATTGGCATACATCTTCTGTTGAGTTGGGGGCACCAGATAGCTCCCTCCGAGGAGATTACGTTACCATCAGCCTTCTCTCATAAGAAAGAGACTGTTCTCTTTCCTTCTCTAGTGAGATTCTTTTCTTTTAGAAAAAATATCCTATTTCTGTCTCTAGCGCATAACCCGTTTTTACCAGAGTAATCAAATGGCCTTTGAGTCCTTACCTTATTCCTTCCCTTTTTTGCCCAAATAGTAGCATTTCCCAGCTATATTAAACGTAAACTTTCTTCTTTAGAATGAAATTTGTTAGCGAAAAAGAACCTGTGCCCCTATTAAGCAGAAGTAGAATTAAATTCTCCGAAAAGAAAACTAGGGTCATCCTGGGCTAGTTCTTAATAATTAGGAGTTCATTTTTCTCTGCTCCTTATCAAGGCCTAGCCGCGCTACGATCCAATAAGCAAGTTATGAGTGTGATCTCAACCATTTCCCAGTCCATTGCTCTCTCTTCGGACATTGTTTAGTGGGACCACCGTAAATGAAGGAGGAGGTCCCGAGATGGTATCGAAGGTCACTCTGGCTCGCACCTTGAAATAGCATTTGAGATCTTCAACCTTGACTGTTCCACCTGGGCTGGGGGCGATGGAGAGTCACTTTTCTCTCTTTTTCTAAGCAAGCCCCTTATTGATGTGATGAAAGCAGCCTCTTTTCCTTTCCCCGCCTTCCTTGCCCAGCTCGGTCAAAGCTGGATTCCATTTGTTAGATTTCTTTTTTTAAAATGAATAGATAAAGAGGTAAAATAAATAAAGAGTATTAATGATTCGATTACCACCTGCCTTTGGATCCGAAGAGCATGGACATACCCTTGGTAGACGAACTCTATGGGTTGTTTTTCCCTATCCACCATATATACCTTTTTATATATCCTGAATGTTAATGTCCTGGGGCTCGATGCAATAAACTGTCATTTATGGCTCCCACGTAAATAAGGAGTCCAATTGAATAATCTGCGGCTGGATTCGTTGCGTCGGCTGCTGTCCCGACTTATGATGGTTCTACCTCTCGTACCTACGAGGTATAGTGTCCGGTAGGGGGAGGTTCGTGCCTTTTTCCTCCCTTCCCTAATGCTATTAGTGGGTACTATTGGTTAGGTCATAGGTTCATCTGTTCACCATCACGACGACGGGGGGTTGGTAGGTGCATTGTATCTGGGGCTACGTCGGATACAGCAGCATAGCAAGAACTGCTACCTCGTATTCGGAGTAGGAAGTTTTAAAAGCAAAATCAGGAGTGCTATAGTTGTAACAGGGAGCCAAAAAACGTGAGCGCCCCTTATTGAGAACTCAAGTTTCGCGCTAGGCGCTCCCTTTACTAGTAAGGGTGCTTGTTGGTACGGCATGGGCATCATGGCATTGAAGCCTTTTTCTTTCTTTTTCGGGCGGCGGTCCCCGTCCCTTCAGACAGTGGCCGTTTGGTCTATGGTCGAATCTAGAATGGTAGCAGTCTTCCTCTTCCTTGCTTGCGCCTTAGGATTTCTTAATGACTAATGTTGGGGTGAGGTAAGTAAGCTCTCAGTATCCATAAACAGGGGCCTTATTAGTAAGGCTCCCCTTCCTTATTGCCTAAGGGAGTTTTGAAGTGCGTATGCATTCTCTTTTCTTTTTTTTTTCGTTGGATGGGGACATTGTTGATGCTTCAGCTGATTGTTGGCGTCTTGCGCGTGCGTCAGTTGATTATGTAGTAGTCATTTTTTGTTTTTGGATTTGAATCATGTTGATTCTTCGATGCGGGTTCATAGTGGACGTTTGCCTGGCTATGTTTCCGATCGTTCAGTCGCCACTGTGGCTCGCTACCCTACTTCATTTTGCAAGATTTGGTATGTGTGGTTCCATCTGTCTGTGGTTGGTCTGGGCCCTCTGTTCTTGCAGGTGGAAGCGTGCTCCCCATGTAGTTTTCTTCGTTCCCGTCAGGTGCGAGTGTAACGAGTTTGTTTGAAATAAGTCCAATGAGATGATACGAAAACCAAGAGTGAAAAGCTGGCTCAGAAGAAAGTCTAGTGGGGCATGGTTTAGAAGGTAGGTTACCTGCTCGTAAGAGGCAGTCTAACTTAGTTAGAGGAAAGCTTGCTCATCAGAAGGATAAGCAAGGTTTTATGAATTATCCTAGCAACAAGGCTTATAAGATAAGGCTAAGCGAAAGCAAACAGGGGAGCCCCTTTGTAATGTAATGAAGGTTTGGTGTTCAGTCCGCCATTCCAAGGTAAATGCCTGGCTATTCAAGCTAGCGTGGTAACGAGACGGTGAGTGAAAGTGAATCGGTTAACGAGACTGAGGAAGATGCCTAGCTAGTTTTGAACCAGAGCAGGGAAGTGAAATAGCTAAATCGGAAGTGAAGCCCTCGATTAGCAAAGAGCTCCCCCAACGAGCTCTCTCCGTTCTATCCAATAGACAATTTTCTAAAGTTCAAGGGCCAGTTTGAAGAAGGTCCAATGTCCAGGCGAAGTAAGTGAAACTGCCGTTCCAAAGCTTTCTAGAGGTGCCTATAAGGAAGTGGAAATAAATAGGATAACCTGATTCCAGCCGTAGTTTATTGGCTGTTAGGTCGGTTAAACTGTCCCTGTAGCTAAAGTAAAGTAAAGCCAGTAGTTCGAGTTCGCGTTCTAGTTCTATTTTTGTAGACCGGATGGGACCTAACAAACTCTCTACGTTCGTACCCGCAGCTAACAAGTAATAAGTGTCCCCTGAGTCCGAGTTAGCTGTTCTAGTTCTAGTTCAGGACAGGACAGTATGGGACCTGTTGCTTAGGGCTTTGGAAGCGAGCAACCAACCCGGCAGAAGTAGATCGGAAGTTTCCTGTTTGACAAAGGTAGCGTTAGCTAAGTAAGAGTAAGTAAGTAAACAGATCAGGTGTAGCGGGCAAACACGGGTGTAGCGATAGAGCGGTTTAGTTTACGATTCTATTCAAACAGGCTATTGCGCCTAAGTCAATCCCTCGTATCGGCCGGCTGTCTTATGACGGGAGACACAACAAGTAGGTGCGAAGCCTTTAAAAGCCCAAACAAGCTTTCTTCGTTCGCACCTTTTAGCCTCTGTTACAGAAGTGGAAGGATCCGTTGGTAGTTTGCTCTCTTGCTAGAGTAGGTATACGCGGATTCGGGTTGCCTAAGTAGAAGGCATGGAACTAGTGATTCCCTTGCGATCTTGTCTTCCTACTATAGAAGGATCAGCGCACGGATCAGGGTTTCTGACTCGCGGAAATAGGCTAATGCTATGCCTAAAAGTAAGCATTGGATGAATGCCCGGTGAGATTACTTACTTTCTTGTAAGAGCAGGTTTAAGCTTATACGCAGTAGCTAAGCGCTAGAATGTGGCACGCCTATGCCTATGGATATCTGATTTACATTTGACTGAGCTAACTTTGTCGACTTTCTATCTTGATCAGGTTCTCTTTTTCTCTTCCTTGGCTTGTTGGTGGATCGTATCTTCTTTCTCCTCTTCTTTCGGGTAGAGAATCAAGTCTCCAGACAAGAGCGCATAGAGAGCCCACTGCTCACACTAAGATTGCGTAGAGAGAATCAATGTTTTCACATAGTAATGATCAAAGAATCAAAATCTTTCGGGAGTTAGATTCTCACGAAACCTCTTTTTCTCCCTTCCTCATGATGATGGAGTGTCTAGGAAGAAACCCAAAGATCTCTCGGCACATAGATTCACCTCCCGAGCCTTTGCCAGCCTCTGTGGGCTTAGCGCCTAGGTGATACCGAGTTTTTATTGAATGTAGCCCACAATGGAACGAATCTTTTTCCAACTTATGCAAGGCGACCTAGTGGTTCTGGAAAGAACCCTCTTCTTCGATGAAATAGGTCAAACTGTCTTCCGTCACCTCGCCCTAGCAAAGGACGAATCTTAGACTACCCATAAGCCGCGGCATGAGAGTAAGGGGCTCCCCCCGCTCTACTGGACATCATCTTCTTTTCTAAGAAAGACGGTGTTTGCATGGCGACAACCTCAGTGCTCCCTTTCTACTTACTGATCATGGAAATAAAATAAAGAGATGAGATGAATCGTCAGGTGCTGGCATCTTATGTGTGCCAGCCATGGACATGGCATCTATCGCCAACTGAGTCCCTCTCCTACCCTACTGTTTAACAACATAAAATTTGAGCTAACGCCTAGCGGTCTTCCCTGGCTCTCTCTTTGTCTGCTTCTTAATTTACTCTTATGAGCTAGTTTCCAGTCGATAGTGAAGACCATACTAGTGCATATGCGGGATTACCGATCAGGGGGAATAGCAACTACCACAGGTTGCATGTCTATCATAGTCCAAATCTGACTTTGATCCTGGTTCAGAAGAAACGGAACGCTAGCTAGATGCTTAACCACACAGGTTGCATGTCCACGCTTACGGCTTCCGATCGCTAGCTTTCTTCAGTAAAGAAAGAGTAGGAATAGCTCGATCATAGGTACCATACGAAGAAAGGTCTTCCATTCATTGAAGAAAAGAGAAAACGAATAAAAAAGCAACAACAGGCGCGAACTCGGAAATCAAACTACAACTGGAATGCTTCATCTCGTAAGCAGACTTTGATTGATCGAAACCTTCCCTTCTGGTTGGTGGCTTCAATCCCGGCTGGAGAGAAGGATGGTCTTTCCAGTAGGTGTCTTTCTTGAATTCTGCCTATGTGCGCGCGCCAACGCGCCCTTCCTTGCCTTGCGTCGCAGCTTGACCTTTCTCGTTCGTTGTGCACCCTGGTTCCTTCTTTCTTTAGGCCTTCCTTTCCTCGCCTTGTATCCAGCGTTCTCCGGTCCTTTCTCTCAGCATCATCACGTCAAAGAGTATGTTAGTAAGTTTTGGGATTCTTTTATTATGACGTATCCTAAGCGACTGTGCGATTTCAGCTTTATGGGAGTGCCGCTTACATATTCTATTTTAGAAAATAGCTGTTCAGTTGTGCAGTAATGGGGCGGTCTTAGCCTGAGTTCTTTGCTTATTCTGAGCTCGTGTCTGACGCTTCTAATGTCAATTCTTTTTTTTTTTTTTCTTTAATGTCCTCATCGCCAGGCACAAACCGAAGAAGGAGTCTTAATTGGAATGAAGACGATCATAAGCTTCCCTAAAGGAGTTAAAAGGATTGAAGATCAGCCTAAAAAATGATCTTTCCAGTTCGACGATAACCCCGGTCCCCTCCTTCTCCGGAAAGAGATCTATTAGTGATTGGGCCATGAAATGGATAGTAGAGTTCACCTCATACTGCACCAGAAAGAGATGGCGATTAAGCATTCCTATCCGCCTCAGAAACATCTTTTGAGGCAAGGATTTCATGGTTCGCTCCTCCCCCTTTGACCCGACGGCATGAAAAGCAAGAGACCTCCAATAACCGGGAAGTCCAGCAGGAGGATGCTCCTGAGAGAGAGGTGGAACCTCCTGTTGAAGAAGAGCGTGCGGTAGTTCCTGAAACAGTCGGAAGAGTCACCCCTTCATGATACTGTACAGGACAGTGATTAAGAGGATGTCGACGAAGAAATACAAACGGATTCTATCGCCTCTATCTATAACCACACAAGAACCCGTGGGAGAAAGGACGGAAGCACTAACTTCTACTCCTGTCCCGGAAGCCACCTATGTATGAGCCAATCGCCCGTGACACGCTTATTACCTCGATCGTTTGCGGCACCTTCCGATTCTCGGCAATGCGTCGACTGTTCATCCCCAAAGCAGGGAAGCCAGGGAAGGTGCGACCTATAACTGTACCGAACCCAAGGGAAATTGTGGTGATGGATGTACTGGCTTCAATTCTGGATGAATTGTTCGCGGATGTGTTTGAACCCTGTTCGCATGGATTTAGGCAGGGGCGCGGTGTGCAAACCTTTTTCGGTGCCGTCGAGAGCTGGGGCCGCGTCGACACAGTGATATCAGCGGACATTGTTGGGTGCTTCAATCACATCCCCCACGCCGGAATGACCCAAGCCCTGGAAAGTTTATTTAACGAAGTGAATCTGTTCGCAAAGCAAGAGCTTCTCGGCCCTACCCTGCCCCACCGAGCTATTTGAGCGTTCGTTGCGATCTTTTCTAATCTAAAGGCGAAGGCACTTGAGTGAAACACTTTTTTATCAAAAAAGATACGATTTATAATTCTTGCAAGAGTCATTAGAAGGAGTTGCTCTTTTTGTTCCACCAAAAATATATATATATATATAAGATTAGGTTTACCCGGAACCTCAGATATCCAATTGAAGGGGTTGACTCGTGGATCATCCCTCAGAAGCAAGATCTTTTTCCATCCTTTCCGAAACGAATGCTTGATTTTACGAGCTCACTCACAAGACTTGGTGGGGGGCTTGCTTGACTTTCTAATGAAAATTCAAAGGTACGTTGGACTCACCTTCTTTGCTCATGTACTTCATTAATAAGGGCCATGAAGCATAGTCTGGTCCGGATCTTCGCTTCTTCTTACCCATCCCAGCGCGTGCTCGAAGATTGGTATTTTTGTGCTTTTCGTTTCCGGATTGAGTGTCCTCGCAAGTAGGATGATGGCGAAGGACTAGATATGTAGGCCATTTTGGTTGAGGCTAGCAGGATCTATTTCAACAGTAATTTCATTCCCAACTCGACAGATCCTCTTTTTAAAAAAATTGATGTACAAATTGGTGGAGGAGAATTGCTTAGGTCTAGAGTCAATTGCTTGGGTAGACCGGTTGCTTTATGCGATTCCGTAGATGAGTCAATTGTTGACAACTCTTGTCTTTCTTATCTTATATAAGTAAATCTTATCTTATAACAAGAATACTTAATTATCTATTCTTGATTGACCAGATGCGATCGGGAATGGGCAGATCCGCCCAGACGGACTCCCATCAAAAACCCGCTGCACAGAAAAATTGGGCAACACCGGTCTCACTTCCTCCTATTCTTTCATTCGTTAACCACACCAACCCTAGCTGTTTTAGTTGTGCCAGTATTGGTTCCTTAGGTAAAGCTACTTTCGAGTCACTGAACCCAAGCCTTCATATTCCCTTGGGGAGAATCCCGCTGCTACTTGTTTAGTCAAGTCAAGAATGAACTCCAGATGCAGCTCATATTCGAGTGCTATCAACAGGATCCCCGAAGCAGAACACGCTCAATGGAAATTTTTGTCTAGACCGAGGGCACTTTAACTTTAAGGGCTCGGGCTTGACATCTATCATTTCCAGCCTAGCCAAGGGAGCAAGTGCGACTAGGGCGAGGAGGCTGAGTTTAGGATTCTTCACGCCCAGGACGAGGCCCGGGATCAGCCATGAGAACTAAGCAGATTCAAGAAAGAAGGAATGAAAGAAAGTCTGAGACAGAGATCACATTTTCGGGAAGGTGCGCTTGCTTTCAGTTGCTCATGTAAAGAGCGGCTTTCAAAGGGACCAGATGGTCGAGCTACCTGATCGTAGACCACCCTTATCAGAATCGTTACTTTCTTTTTACCTGGTTCGCCCTTTCTTCACATATGACTTACAAGGGCTACATCCAGGGGTCTACCTAGACCAGCCTATTCCCGAGAGAGCTCATTTCGATCAATTAAAGCACAAGAGGTTGTGGGAGACTTCGATAAGTAGTTACTCCCTGTTGGAGTTCTCAGTCCCCCCTTTGAAGTAAGTTCGAACTGATAGTAGACTAAAATTAAAAAATCCGGTGCCTTCCCTACAAGGAGTCAATAATCGAATACGAATTCGGTCCGACTTTCTTCTTATGATGGGATTAGTTATCCCAGGACCCTGCCCAGACGTCTTTATATAAGCTTATGTTGCCTACGGTCACCTCCTCCACAAAGTCGCCACTTTGCCTAGACCTTTGCCTAAATTCCGAATCCACTAGGAGTCGACCTAGTTTTGGGTCTTGGCTCCATGGATCGCGAACTCTATCATCCTCCTGAAAGAGCTTGAGTTGGGTCTCTATATTTTTTATTTCCCCCTGATCCTGACTCGGATCTTCCTCCCACTTTCTCATCTTAGTTACTAGTGGCCAGGTTTCGTAGTCGAGCAAGTGCTCGCTTTTTAACAGGTATACCCAGGCGGATGCGCCGTCCGGGAAAATTCGAATTTCTTCAATGCTTTCGTGAGCATTCTGAAGATCGGACCAAAAGCCGTCCCCTTCCATATTCCTCGCCTCTTTCTTCTTTAAGGGAAGGATAGCAAAGGTGTATAGGTCGAGTGCCATAGTGCCTAGGCTTTTCTGGTCTCTAGTATAAGACGGTCTTTCCAGTCGGTCATTTTGACTATTTTGCCTAGTGCGACCTGGCCTCTTCTTCCTATGAATATGGCTTCCATTTTTTATTTTTTTCTTCTTCTCTTTCTCCGGGCAGCGTGATAATAGGGCTGTCCTGGTCGTAGAATAGTTCTATGTGCGGTTGGCCTGCTCTGATGAGCTGCATCATTCGTCTTTTTAGACATCAAAATAGTGTAGCTATGATCCTTCCTTCTTCGAGCTCGTCCATATTCGCCGAGGAGACTCGAAGTTGCAAGAATCTATTTTTTAGTGTTCCACCCCTTTTCAAGTAGGTGGGCATTTTCTCTGCGATAAAAATAATTGGAACCTTTCCCCTCTTAGAAAAGTGTGAAGGAAGGGTACTGACTTTGCCGTCTAATATTTGGCTTAGCTCGAATATATCTACGAGGCTTTGAGAAAGTTCTTCTATGACTTCTTGAGTCGCCGACATAAGAAATCTGCGAATTTTACTTCGACTCGTAGGCTCCTTTTCTTTTTCAAATATCCACAAATCGTAGCGGTCGTCTACCCCGGAGAAGTTCTTTCCAATCGAATAGATAAGAAGTACCTTTTTTATAAATTCAAAGAAAAGTTTTAGCTGGGAGCTCGTAGGTCCATAAATGAATAGGTCTTTAGCCTTTTCGGGTCGTTGATATACGAGTTGGCACGCAATCCAATCAAGTCAAAAAAAAGAATGTAATCTTCCCAGTGGAGGCCCTCTTGCTCTTCTGCATCGGAATATAGCCCCTCATCTTCGTCAATCAATTCTAAGGGCTCCGATACGGCGGTTTTCTGTGCCCGGGTCTTCGAACGAGTCAACCTTGTCGTCTGACTATTGACCGGAGCGGGACTGATAGGGGCAGTGGAGGACGGCCGCTTAGTCCTCTTCCAATGGCGGGGACCGCTGGATTCCTCTTCCGGAGAGTCCTCCCGCACTTGTTCTTCCGCGCGAGGGCCCTCGTTTCCAACGGCAGCTGTTGCAGGAATAGAGTCTCCAACTCGGGAAGCCTCAAGAATCGGCTCCTGGTGAGGAGGAGAATAAGCTTGTCGAGACTCCTCGCGAGGGGAAGTTTCCTTCGTCTTCAAACTCTTTCTCCCTCGTCCCTTTTGAGATTCCCGGATCGGGTAGTCGGGATCTGCCACCCTCTCCCTCTCAGCTTCGGCCATCTTGGTCTGGTTCGGATTATGAGAACTCGCTGCCAGTTGCTCTATCCCCAGACTCAACAAGTGGGCCGCTACCTTCTTGGACCACCAGTCTACCCATTCATACAATGTGTGCCCCCGGTGGTTAAGAGGAGGAATAATGAACTTAGCACCGGTGTGACTCTCTAACAGCCAGTTCCAATAGTTCACCAAGTCCGCATCCCGCAGGCTCGAGCGGCGCGCATCGGTTCTCCGCTCTGGATCAAAGCAAAATTCTCGAGCGAGGGACCTCCACCGTATGGACGTAGCTCTGGCGAAATGTTATCATACCAGAAGACCGGATGGATATCAGAAACTCAAGATCTTCCACTGGCAGCTTGCCATCATTGGTCAGCTCCACCATTTCCCGAAGACTCCCAGGGGCAAACGCCAATTCGGGGGTCTAAGGGGGGGCAAGTACGTATGATCGCGGAAAAGAATCCTTGACTGTCTATCGTAGTAGAGCCCGGCAAATTGCTCTGTATACTTGGTCATGAGAGGGGCCCCAGGTTTCGGATCTGTCCTATGAGAAGAGCAAGGGAAGTACACAGCGATCCACGCAAAAAGATAGTGGATGGGGAATGTGGTACCTAACTTCCCAGGCCCCGCAGGGTTTGACGCTATTTTCGTCAGACCAGACTAGAGACTGGCCAACACGGGAGGAGCAAGACTGACGCGATCCCCCGTCGCCATGAGGCTGGCCATGAGAAAAGTGCTAGGACGAACAGAATGACCCCGACCCCCGGGCAAAACAAATCTGCTGAGCCAGTAGGCTAGAAAGGCAGCCAAATGCAGCTCGTCGGCATCTGACAATGGCGGGTCCCCTGCTTCTACTTCTGCTTCCGCTCCTTCCCGGTCGAGGGGAGAGCTCATCGCAACACGAGAACACACTATAGATAGCTGCATGCTTTCCCCAGGGCGAGTTATGACAAGCTCTGGTGCCCCCAGTGGGCCCTCACGACACGGAATTGCCTCACGTGCGCTTTCATTTATAAAATCCACACAAACGCTTTCGAGCTCGGATGACAGAACTAGCCAGCCCTTTTCCGAGCGAGTGTTTGTTGCGGGCCGGAAGGACAAGCCCTTTGAACCGCCCGATCATGAGGTTTGATTTACCGTTTTGCCGGGATTTCCCTCACCGGCCCCTTCACTATAAGGGCAGACTGAAGCAAGGTCATTTGTGAACTCGACCATCCGGGAGGGGACAACTTACTAATAGGGCAGGAGCGAACGAACAATAAAGGTCGGGCAGCGGATACCGGAGGGAGGGGTGGACAAGAAGTTGGAGAAGAAGGAACCTCATCGTCTATCCCCCTATCACGCCGCCCCTCTGAGTAAGTTGACTTTCTTCCCCATCCGATAAGCCTTTTCAGTCTCCACCTCTCATCCCACCACCTAAGGCAAGTGAAGGGCCAACATTTCATTCTGCCGGCTTTATCCACATCCCCATCCCCATCCCGAACCTCCCGTTCGTGAAGATGCCTTTCCCTCAACACATGGAGAATCTCGCTATCCCGTAGCGAGTCGAACAATGCGAAATATGAATTCTCACGGCCGTGGGTTGGGTAGATCAGAGCAAGGTGTTCCCCAGCCTGTTGTAGTACCGGTTAAGACTAGCCGGCTCGGTTTTGGATATGCGCCACCTGATGTTTGACAAAACGACAACCTAAGTGAGTCGAGCGAACCGTTAGATGTGTACTCTAATTGGATAGATATGCTTCTCGCCCCCGAAGACGACTCTGACATTGGTCTCTCCACCCCGTTCTCCGGAGCCCCCAAAAACACCATCACTTCCCGTATCCTTTGACTAATAGGGGCCCCTATTAGTAAGCCGAGTTCACCAATGCTTCTACCGGCTATGCTCAACCATGCTTAAGATAGATAGATGTTTAATGCTCCTCCATCCATCTAATCCTTTTCTTCTTGCTCTTTCCACTGCAAGGGAGCCTGATATACTTAAGCTACCCCTTTCTAGATAGACTTTTCGGATAGGAAGAACTTCCTGTTCTGATTGAAGATCTCCTCCTCAATCCGTTTGCCGGGCCTGGTCCAGGTTCGGGTGGGAATGCTCACTAGGGAATAGAATCATTTTTTCAGGCAGGTAGGTCCTCCTTCCAGTCGCCTTCATCATCGGCTTTAAGGGGTGGTGGGGAATCGGGTACTGGCAATCCTAGAGGAGATTCGAGAGAAGTAGGAGAGGAGAGGGTAGGGGTGGACATTCGACTATTCCCTTATCGGCTTGGGCTATCTCTTCTCGGCAAGCGAAGGTTCTGTTAAGACCTCACATATTGATAGGGGCGATTCGAGTCATCGATGAAATCCCCACCCATCAGTCTCGTATACACTTAGAGGGGTCCGTTCGGATGCGTCGGAACCCCAACATTGATTTCTCAATTCAAATTTGGAAGGGGCTTGCGGAATCAGAAAGAAGTGAGTCGGGTAGTGCGCATGAAGGAATGGTTCCCTCTCCGGCTGCCCTTATCTATCTCAGACGGGGGGCTGTAATGAGAGAAATTCCTTTCCCTTTAGAGTCAGGTTCCTCCACGGCAGGTGATAGGTTCAAATGATCCCCAGCCTCTGACTTTTCATGCAAAGGACTCCCCTATCCATATTTGAGGGGGATGGTGGCAGAGAAGAGAGAGGTAGCCCGACCACTTCCAAAAGCAGGTAAGGAATCCGCAGAAAGAGATATGGGGCCATCTAATCCAAACCATTGGTATGCCAATACAGAATCAAATCTCTGACTCCCAGATAAAGAGGAAGGAGTCGTATTGAGAAGTTGTTCAGTCGATCGTCCCATTAATTTGATAGGCGGCCGTGGGCCGGCATGTGGGATCGAGAAGATAGGGCGTCTGGGTCCGAGGTGGGAGATGCAGCTGGCGATAGACTTTCCAATCGAACATGCTTCGGGCGGCTCCTTACTCCCATCTGAGAGAGATACGGCATTTCTTTCATATTCTCTTTCCGAGGTGGGACAACCGGTAGTACGATTCCAGGGAATGGGACACTCCCGGAACGCATATACCAAAAACTAGAGTCGCGAGGGAACCTAACCGCGGTAGAGGCTCCCCTCTCCCTTCTTTAGTAGCAATGTTCACTACTGCCGCTGTTGCGGAGCACCCGCCCGTAGGTGTTTAGTAGACATCGGTACGCCTGAATATTGTAGCCGGATGTTAGAACTCATAAGGCAATGATAGGGAGTGACGTACTATTAACAACCATCTCGCTCGCAGGTCTTTTCGACCGTATCATCGACCACGATCTAATCCCGCCCGCATTCGGGATCGGGCGGAGGTCGGTCAATAGCATAGCTATTATTGACCCGCCATGTCGATGGGCGACAGGCCTACTTTCTTCAAGATACGAAACGAGCAGCCGGAAACGGCTGTCCCTATTGTATTTTAGATGGAGTCATCAACAGGGCTAAGAATCTGACCACAGTCAGTGGTACCCACGTTCTTCCGTGCTCGTAGGTTGACTCCCCTATGCATCCCGACTAAGGTCTCACAAACGTGCATTTCCCTTATGCATCCAGCCGCTTCACTAATGTGAATAGGTTATACAGAAGGGTGGGTTGGTTATATACTCTTATGCGCGTTCCTTCTTCGAACCTTTTGGTATGTATTGCCCCCTAACTATAGATCAGATCCACCGGAC
>NW_027518770.1:37500-39718 GCF_043159265.1 Tasmannia lanceolata | reverse complement strand
GGATTGATGAGAAAATAGAATCCTGGGTCGCGAACAGTGATTCGATTGATGATGAAGAAAGAGAATTCTTGGTTCAGTTCTCCACCTTAACGACAGAAAAAAGGATTGATCAAATTCTATTGAGTCTGACTCATAGTGATCATTTATCAAAGAATAACTCTGGTTATCAAATGATTGAACAACCGGGATCAATTTACTTACGATACTTAGTTGACATTCATAAAAAGTATCTAATGAATTATGAGTTCAATAGATCCTGTTTAGCAGAAAGACGGATCTTCCTTGCTCATTATCAGACAATCACTTATTCACAAACCTCGTGTGGGGCTAATAGTTCTCCTTTCCCATCTCATGGAAAACCCTTTTCGCTCCGCTTAGACCTATCCCCTTCTAGGGGTATTTTAGTGATAGGTTCTATAGGAACTGGACGATCCTATTTGGTCAAATCCCTAGCGACAAACTCCTATGTTCCTTTCATTACGGTATTTTCGAACAAGTTCCTGGATGACAAGCCTAAAGGTTATCTTATTGATGATATCGATATTGATGATAGTGACGATATCAATATTGATGATAGTGACGATATTGATGATGACCTTGATACGGAGCTGCTAACTATGACGAATGTGCTAACTATGTATATGACGCCGAAAATAGACCGATTTGATATCACCCCTCAATTAGAATTAGCAAAAGCAATGTCCCCTTGCATAATATGGATTCCAAACATTCATGATCTGTATGTGAATGAGTCGAATTACTTATCCCTCGGTCTATTAGTGAACTATCTCTCCAGAGATTGTGAAAGATGTTCCACTAGAAATATTCTTGTTATTGCTTCGACTCATATTCCCCAAAAAGTGGATCCCGCTCTAATAGCTCCGAATAAATTAAATACATGCATTAAGATACGAAGGCTTCTTATTCCACAACAACGAAAGCACTTTTTCATTCTTTCATATACTAGGGGATTTCGCTTGGAAAAGAAAATGTCCCATACTAACGGATTCGGGTCCATAACCATGGGTTCCAATGCACGAGATCTTGTAGCACTTACCAATGAGGCCCTATCAATTAGTATTACACAGAAGAAATCAATTATAGACACTAATACAATTAGATCAGCTCTTCATAGACAAACTTGGGATTTGCGATCCGAGGTAAGATCGGTTCAGGATCATGGGATCCTTTTCTATCAGATAGGAAGGGCTGTTGCACAAAATGTACTTCTAAGTAATTGCCCCATAGATCCTATATCTATCTATATGAAGAAGAAATCATGTAAGGAAGGGGATTCTTATTTGTACAAATGGTACTTCGAACTTGGAACGAGCATGAAGAAATTAACGATACTTCTTTATCTTTTGAGTTGTTCTGCCGGATCGGTCGCTCAAGATCTTTGGTCTCCACCCGGACCCGATGAAAAAAATGGGATCACTTCTTATGGATTCGTTGAGAATGATTCTGATCTAGTTCATGGCCTATTAGAATTAGAAGTAGAAGGCGCTCTGGTGGGATCCTCACGGACAGAAAAAGATTGCAGTCAGTTTGATAATGATCGAGTGACATTGCTTCTTCGGTCCGAACCAAGGAATCCGTTAGATATGATGCAAAATGGATCTTGTTCTATCGTTGATCAGAGATTTCTATACGAAAAATACGAATCGGAGTTTGAAGAAGGGGAAGGAGAAGGAGCCCTCGACCCGCAACAGATAGAGGAGGATTTATTCAATCACATAGTTTGGGCTCCTAGAATATGGCGCCCTTGTGGCAATCTATTTGATTGTATCGAAAGGCCCAATGAATTGGGATTTCCCTATTGGGCCAGGTCATTTCGGGGCAAGCGGATCATTTATCATAAAGAGGATGAGCTTCAAGAGAATGATTCGGAGTTCTTGCAGAGTGGAACCATGCAGTACCAGACACGAGATAGATCTTCCAAAGAACAAGGCTTTTTTCGAATAAGCCAATTCATTTGGGACCCTGCAGATCCATTCTTTTTCCTATTCAAAGATCAGCCCTTTGTCTCTGTGTTTTCACGTCGAGAATTCTTTGCAGATGAAGAGATGTCAAAGGGGCTTATTACTTCCCAAACAAATCCTCCTACATCTATATATAAACGCTGGTTCATCAAGAATACGCAAGAAAAGCACTTCGAATTGTTGATTCATCGCCAGAGATGGCTTAGAACCAATAGTTCATTATCTAATGGATCTTT
>NW_027518770.1:2500-20000 GCF_043159265.1 Tasmannia lanceolata | reverse complement strand
AAAACTATCCCCCAAAGATCTGTATAATCATTGGGTTTATACTAATGAACAAAAAAGGCACAACTTGAGCAATGAATTCAGAAATCGAATGGAAGCTCTAGACAAGGGATCTCTTGCTCTAGATGTACTCGAAAAAAGGATAAGATTGTGCAATGATGAGAATGAACAAGAATGCTTGCCTAGAGTGTATGATCCTTTTTTAAATGGACCATATCGTGGAACAATAAAAAAAGGATATTCACGTCCAATCGTGGATGATTCAATCATTTCGACAGAGGATTCCATAGGAATGGTTTGGATAAATAGGATTCATGGTATCCTCCCCAATCTTTCTGATTACCAAGAATTTGAAGATAAAATGGATGCATTTAATGAAGAATTAGTATCGCCAGACATTGATCATTCCTTGAACTCAATCAGTGAATTAGCTGAAGAATCAAGACCTAGTTTGAATTTGAAAGGACTTACTTTATTGGACGAACAAAGAAGACTTGACTCAGAAAATAAAATGAAACGTTTGAAATTTCTATTCGATGCAGTTAAAACTGATCCAAACGATCAAACTATTAGAAATAAATCCATTGGAATAAAGGAAATCGGTAAAAAGGTTCCTCGATGGTCATATAAATTGACCGACGATTTGAAAGAACAAGAGGCGGAAAATGAGGAAGGATCGACGGAGGATCCTGGTATTCGTTCAAGAAAAGCCAAACGTGTGGTAATTTATACTGATAACGATCAGAATATCAATACTCATACTAGTACTAATACTAATAATGATAGTGATCAAGCGGAAGAAGTGGCTTTGATACGTTACTCACAACAATCGGATTTTCGTCGGGATCTAATCAAAGGATCCATGCGCGCTCAAAGACGTAAAACAGTGACTTGGGAAATGTTTCAAACAAATGTGCATTCCCCGCTTTTTTTGGACAGAATAGACAAAACATTTTTTTTCTCTTTTGATATCTCTGGAATGATTAATCCACTTTTTAGGAATTGGATAGGAAAGGATCCGCAACTCAAAACCTCAGATTCTGAGGAGGAAGAGGCAAAAGAAAAAGAGAAAAAAAAGAAAGAGCAAAAAGAGGAGAATGAACGGATAGCAATATCAGAAACTTGGGATACTATTATATTTGCTCAAGCAATAAGAGGTTCTATGTTAGTAACCCAATCGATTCTTAGAAAATACATCATATTGCCTTCATTGATAATAGCTAAAAATCTTGGCCGTATGTTATTATTTCAATTTCCCGAGTGGTACGAGGATTTGAAGGAGTGGAATAAAGAAATGCATGTTAAATGCACCTATAATGGTGTTCAATTATCAGAAACAGAATTTCCGAAAAACTGGTTAACAGATGGGATTCAGATAAAGATCTTATTTCCTTTCTGTCTGAAACCTTGGCGGGGATCTAAACTACAATTTCATCATAGAGATCCAATGAAAAACAAAGGAAAAATAGAAAATTTTTGTTTTTTAACGGTCTGGGGAATGGAAACTGAATTACCTTTTGGTTCTCCACGAAAAGAACCTTCTTTTTTTGAACCCATTTTTAAAGAACTCGAAAAAAAAACGAGAAAAGTTCAAAAAAAATATTTTCGAGTTTTCAGAATTTTAAAAGAAAGAACAAAATGTTGTCTAAAGGTCTCAAAAGAAAAAATAAGATGGGTTATCAAAATAGTTCTATTTATAAAAAGAATAATGAAAGAGCTTACAAAAGTGAACTCAATTTTATTATTTGGGTTGAGGAAAGGCTATCAACCGAGTGAAACTGGAAAAGATTTCATAATCAGTAATAAGATTACTCACGACTCGACTATTCAAATTAGATCCATGGATTGGACAAATTATTCACTGACAGAAAAAAAAATGAAAGATCTGACTGATAGTACAACCAAAATCAAAAATCAAATAGAAAAAATAAAAAAAGACAAGAAAAAAATATTTCTAACTACAGATACAGATATAAATATTAGTCCTAACAAGACAAGTTTTGATGATGAAAGATCGGAATCACAGAAACATATTTGGCAGAGATCAAAAAAAAGAAGTGCCCGATTAATACGTAAATCGCAATATTTTATAAAATATTTCATTGAAAGAATATACATAGATATCTTTCTATGTGCCATTAACATTCCCAGGATTAATACACAACTTTTCCTTGAATCAACAAAAAATCTTATCGATAAATATATTTACAATAATGAAACAAATAAAGAAGGAATTGATGAAACAAATCAAAATACAACTCAGTTTATTTTGACTATCCAAAAGTCACTTTCTATTTCGAATATTCGAAATAATAATTCACAGATTTATTGTAACTTATCTTTCTTGTCCCAAGCATATGTATTTTACAAATTATCACAAAACCAAGAAGTTATTAACAAGTATCACTTGATATCTGTACTTCAATATCATGGCGCATCTCCTTTTATTAAGCATAGAATAAAGGACTATTTGGGTACACGAGGAATTTTTGATTTCAAACCAAGACATAAGAAATTTTCGAATTCCAGAATGAATGAATGGAAAAACTGGTTAAAGCGTCATTATCAATACAATTTATCTCAGAATAGATGGTCTAGATTAGTATCGAAAAAATGGCGAACTAGAGTCAATCATCGTCGTACGATTGAAAATAAAGATTCCAAAAAATGGGATTCATATGAAAAAGAAAAAGACCAATTCATTTATTACGAGAAAGAAAATGATTGCGCGGTGAATTCATTGCCGAGTCAAAAAGAAAAATTTAAAAAACACTACAGATATGATCTTTTATCGTGTAAATATATTAATTATGAGGATAGGAAGAGCTCATATATTTATGTATCCCCGTTAAAAGTAAATGGGGGCCGAGAGATTCCCTATAATGACAACACACCTAAACCCGAATCATGTTATGTACTGGGGGATATAGCTATTAGTGATTATCTAGAAGAAGAGTCTATTATGGATACGGGTAAAAATCCGGATAGAAAATATTTTGAGTGGAGAATTCTGCATTTTTGTCTTAGAAAAAATATCGATATTGATACCTGGACCGATATGGATACTGGGACCAATATTAATAAAAATACTAAGAATGGGATTAATGATTATGAAATAATTGATAAAAAAGATCTTTTTTATTTCACGATTCATCAAGAAATCAACCCACCCAATCAAAAAAAAAACTTTTTTGATTGGATGGGAATGAATGAAGAAATGCGATATCGTCCCATATCGAATCTGGAATCTTGGTTCTTCCCAGAATTTGTGCGACTTTATGATACATATAAAATGAAACCATGGATCATACCAATCAAATTACTTCTTTTAAATTTTCATGGAAATAAAAACATTAGTGAAAATAAAAACATTAGTGAAAATCAAAAAAAAGATCTTCGTATATCATCTAATCAAAAAGAATATCTTGAATTAGAGAACCGAAATAAAGAAAAAGAAGAAGAACAGCCGGGCCAAGGGGATATTAGATCAGATGCACGAAACCAAGAGAATCTTGAATCAGATGCACAAAAAAAAAAAAAATATGTTGAAAAGGATTACGCGGAATCAGACATTAAAAAAAGGAGAAAGAAAAGAAAATACAAGAGCAACAGAGAAGCAGAACTAGAGTTCTTCCTAAAAAGATATTTGCTTTTTCAATTGAGATGGGACGATTCTTTGAATCAAAGAATGATCAATAATATCAAGGTATATTGCCTCCTGCTTAGACTGATAAATCCAAGGGAAATTGCTATATCCTCTATTCAAAGAGGAGAAATGCGCCTGGACGTAATGTTGATTCAGAAGGATCTCACTCTTACGGAATTGATAAAAAGGGGAATATTTATTATTGAACCAGCCCGCCTGTCTATAAAACGGGATGGACAATTTATTATGTATCAAACCATAGGCATTTCATTGGTCCATAAGAGTAAACACCAAACTAATCGAGAACGTCGAGAAAAAAAATATGTTGATGAGAATTCTTTCAATGGATCTATTGCACAACATGGAAAGATGCTTATGAATGGAGATGAAAATCATTATGATTTTCTTGTTCCTGAAAATATTCTATCTCCTAGACGTCGTAGAAAATTGAGAATTTTAATGTGTTTCAATTTCAGTAATGAGAATATTGTGGATATAAATCCAGTATTTTTCAATGAGAATAACGTAAAGAACTCTGGGCAATTTTTGGATGAGGACAAGTGTCTTGATACAGATACAAATAAATTCATTCAATTCAAATTATTTCTTTGGCCCAATTATCGATTAGAAGATTTAGCTTGTATGAATCGCTATTGGTTTGATACGAATAATGGCAGTCGTTTCAGTATGTCAAGAATATATATGTATCCACGATTCAGAATTAGTTAATGGTACATTTTATATACATCATGTATCATAGCCGATATATGAAGACAGACAGGTGTACACACACGTTGTGTTACATTACATTCTGACACATGATACTGATTCAATGACGTATCAATTGGACCTAGGAATGAATCAACAGAATCTTCTTAAACCCAAATCATTCTCTTTCGTGGGTCCAGAAATGTACCATCCCTTTCTATGTATTGTATCCGAATCAAATTACAAATTAAATTGGATTTATTAATTCAATTTAAATAGAAAAAGTTATTATATGAATAAATCCAGATTATTGTGTGTACCAGATCGAAATGACTGGCATTATCATTTTATTATTATTCCTGATCGGTAAAATCCATATTTGTGGGAACGAAAGAAAAAAAAAAAGAGAGAAGAATTATTCTTTTTTATGGTAAAAAATTTATTTATCTCGGTTATTCCGCAAGAAGAAAAAGAAAAAAACAAAGGGTCTGTTGAATTTCAAGTATTCAATTTCACCAATAAGATACGGAGACTTACTGCACATTTTGAATTTCACAGAAAAGACTATTTATCTCAGAGAGGTCTGCGAAAAATTCTGGGAAAACGTCAACGGCTGCTGGCTTATTTGTCAAAAAAAAATAGAGTACGTTATAAGGAATTAATTGGTCAGTTGGATATTCGGGAGCCAAAAAATCGTTAATTTGAGGATTCATTTGAATTTTTTGGTTTATTAGATCTTGAATTTTGATGAACTTTGTTTCGTTTTCAACAATTCATGGAATAATGAATCGGGGAAGAAAGCATATGACTGTACCGGCTACAAAAAAAGACCTCATGATAGTCAATATGGGCCCTCACCACCCATCAATGCATGGTGTTCTTCGACTCATTGTTACTCTAGATGGTGAAGATGTTATTGACTGTGAACCTATATTGGGTTATTTACACAGAGGAATGGAAAAAATTGCGGAAAACCGAACAATTATACAATATCTGCCGTATGTAACACGTTGGGATTATTTAGCTACTATGTTCACAGAGGCAATAACGGTAAATGCCCCCGAACAATTGGGAAATATTCAAGTACCTAAAAGAGCCAGTTATATCAGAGTTATTATGCTGGAGCTAAGTCGTATAGCTTCTCATTTGTTATGGCTTGGGCCTTTTATGGCAGATATCGGTGCACAGACTCCTTTCTTCTATATTTTCCGAGAGAGAGAATTGCTATATGATCTATTCGAAGCTGCCACAGGTATGCGAATGATGCATAATTATTTCCGTATCGGAGGAGTAGCTGCTGATCTACCTCACGGATGGATAGATAAATGTTTGGATTTCTGCGATTATTCTTTAACAGGAGTTGTTGAATATCAAAAGCTTATTACGCGGAATCCTATTTTTTTGGAACGAGTTGAAGGAGTGGGCATTATTGGTGGAGAGGAAGCAATAAATTGGGGTTTATCGGGACCAATGCTACGAGCTTCCGGAATCCAATGGGATCTTCGTAAAGTTGATCATTATGAGTGTTACGATGAATTCGATTGGGAAGTCCAATGGCAAAAAGAAGGAGACTCATTAGCTCGTTATTTAGTACGAATCAGTGAAATGACGGAATCTATAAAAATTCTTCAACAGGCTCTGGAAGGAATTCCGGGGGGACCCTATGAGAATTTAGAAGTACGACGCTTTGATAGAGCAAAGGATTCTGAATGGAACGATTTTGAATACCGATTCATTAGTAAAAAACCTTCTCCCACCTTTGAATTGTTAAAACAAGAACTTTATGTGAGAGTAGAAGCCCCAAAAGGAGAATTAGGAATTTTTCTGATAGGAGATAATAGTGTTTTTCCCTGGAGATGGAAAATTCGTCCACCGGGTTTCATAAATTTGCAAATTATTCCTCAGCTAGTTAAAAGAATGAAATTGGCTGATATCATGACGATACTAGGTAGTATAGATATCATTATGGGAGAAGTTGATCGTTGAAATGATAATTGATACGACAGAAGTACAAGCTATCAATTCTTTTTCCAGATCGGAATCTTTAAAAGAAGGCTATGGCCTTATAGGGACGCTTGTCCCTATTTTTACTCCCGTATCGGGGATCACAATAGGGGTACTCGTGATTGTGTGGTTAGAAAGAGAAATATCCGCAGGGATACAACAACGTATTGGGCCTGAATATGCTGGTCCCTTGGGAATTCTTCAAGCTCTAGCGGATGGGACAAAACTGCTTTTCAAAGAGGATCTTCTCCCATCTAGAGGAGATATTCGTTTATTCAGTATCGCGGCCATCCATAGCGGTCATATCAATTCTACTAAGTTATTCAGTAATTCCTTTTGGCTATCGCCTTGTTCTAGCCGATCTCGGTATAGGTGTTTTTTTGTGGATCGCCATTTCCAGTATTGCTCCTATTGGACTTCTTATGTCAGGATATGGATCGAATAATAAATATTTCAGGTGGTCTACGAGCTGCTGCTCAATCTATTAGTTATGAAATACCATTAACTCCATGTGTGTTATCAATATCTCTACGTGTGATTCGTTGCAACATTAACTTTTATTTCTTTCCTTTATTTCTAGGAAAGAGGTTGAATGTATTGAATAGATATCTTGATTTTTTTATTCACCATTTAGGTTGATGAACTAAACGAGATGGTTATATGAGTGAAACAAAACAGCTTATGAATTCGCAGTAAGAAGATTGATTCTCATTCCCTATGTACGAGAGGAAAGTGTAAGTAAAGATAAGCGGTGGAAACTGTTTACCCCAAGATTGGTTGATTAGTCATCATGACTTGAAGCGGGTGCAAAAGATCAACTGTATGGAGTTTCTACAATTGTTATTGTATGCATTATCATATCGGGAATCAATCAAAAATGAGTGGACGGTTAGGAACACCAAGGTACACAAAGGATTCGTCATGGAAATAATGTAAGGTATCAAAAACCAAAGGGATATTTTTGCATAAAAGGAATCATAATGAGGGCTTTAAGTTGGTAGAAATGATCAAGCAGTACTTCCCCATGATTCCGATCCAGAGTATGCTCCTATCCACTGATTAAAGAAATGACTATCGGGAACGAAGTAATCCTTTATTTTTTTTTTGAGAATCCCCTCTTCTGCGAAAGAAGAACAGGAACGAAAGAAATGGAATGCAATAGGAAAAATAAATAGTAATAGATCTTTCTTTATTCTTTCTTTCCTCCATCCCATCCGTATTAATACAGATAGGCTTCTTATCATGATTCATGAAATGAACTAATGTAGAGTGTCTAATTCTTTTTCGTAATCGAAAGATATGGGTAGAAATATCTATTGATACAACGAGTATTTTATTGAAAGATTAAGCTATTACTGAACAAAGATAAATTGTAATATTAATTATAAAATAAATTATGAGAGCAATTCGGAAGCACTTTGAATTTGTTATTATAGCAGACAGAATTCCATTGGTCTAATTAGGGACTCCCTGATGCATCTTTACTCTATTCACTCTCAAAAAATGCCGAGGTAATACTGAATCAGTCCTTAGATTTATTTGTGGCCATCGAGGAGCCGTATGAAGCTGAGGTCTCATGTACGGTTCTGAAATAGCGATGGGAACAGTGATGTTATCATCGACTATGATTATCTAACAGTTCAAGTACAATTGATATAGTTGAGGCACAGTCAAAATATGGGTTTTGGGGATGGAATCTGTGGCGTCAACCCATAGGGTTTATAGTTTTTATAATTTCTTCCCTAGCAGAATGTGAGAGATTACCTTTTGATTTACCAGAAGCAGAAGAAGAATTAGTAGCGGGTTATCAAACCGAATATTCAGGTATCAAATTTGGTTTATTTTACGTTGCTTCTTACCTAAATCTACTAGTTTCTTCATTATTTGTAACAGTTCTTTACTTGGGCGGGTGGAATCTCTCTATTCCGTACATATTCATTCCTGAACTTTTCGGAATAAATAAAACGGGGGGAGTATTTGGAACAACGATTGGTATCCTTATTACATTAGCTAAAGCTTATTTGTTCCTGTTCATTCCTATCACAACAAGATGGACTTTACCTAGGATGAGAATGGACCAACTATTAAATCTTGGATGGAAATTTCTTTTACCCATTTCTCTGGGTAATCTATTATTGACAACTTCTTCCCAACTCCTTTCACTGTAACAGTATATGATACTCTAGATTCATAACCTCCCTTAAGCAAGAGAAAGAAATATCAAATTATTCATGGATAGCCACGATATGTTCCCTATGATGACTGGGTTCATGAATTATGGTCAACAAACAGTACGAGCTGCAAGGTACATTGGTCAAAGTTTCATGATTACCTTATCCCACGCGAATCGTTTACCTATAACTATTCAATATCCTTATGAAAAATCGATCACATCAGAGCGTTTCCGTGGTCGAATCCACTTTGAATTTGATAAATGCATTGCTTGTGAAGTATGTGTTCGTGTATGTCCCATAGATCTACCCGTTGTTGATTGGAGATTGGAAACAGATATTAGAAAGAAACGGTTGCTTAATTATAGTATTGATTTTGGAATCTGTATATTTTGTGGTAACTGCGTCGAGTATTGTCCAACAAACTGTCTATCAATGACTGAAGAATATGAACTTTCCACTTATGATCGTCACGAATTGAATTATAATCAAATTGCTTTGGGTCGGTTACCAATGTCAGTAATTGGGGATTACACAATTCGAACAATTATGAATTCGACTCAAATTAAAATAACCACAGATAAACCCCTTGATTCAATAACGATTACCAATGACTAAGATTCATTTTTGATCTAAAGGAGTGAAGCTTCTTTCATTTTGGTTGGTCAGTAACTACAAATCATAACTATTGATTGGTGAGAATCGCGGCTTGATTTGGATTTAGAATATATGAATATAGTCATGATGATTTCGGAATATCAAACTCCGAACTACTCTTTCGGATACAGAAGTGGAATTAGTCCAATAACTGTATCTACCTCAATCCAGACCCCATTACGATTCAATTAGAAACGTATCATATACAAGAAAAAAACAAGGTAACCTCTTTTTTCCTGGCTGGGTCAGTAAGGTCATGAAATATTTCAACTTTTTTTTATCTCTTATTTTATACATAATGGATTTACCTGGGCCAATACATGATATTCTTTTAGTATTTTTGGGATCAGGTCTTATACTAGGGGGTCTAGGAGTGGTATTACTTACCAATCCCATTTTTTCTGCCTTTTCATTGGGATTGGTTCTTGTTTGTATATCCTTATTCCATATTCTATCTAACTCCTATTTTGTAGCTGCTGCACAGCTCCTTATTTACGTGGGAGCTGTAAATGTCTTAATCATATTTGCTGTGATGTTCATGAATGGTTCAGAATATTACAATGATTTCTATCTTTGGACCGTTGGAGATGGGGTCACTTCACTGGTTTGTACAAGTATTCTTTTTTCACTAATTACTACTATTTCAGATACGTCATGGTATGGGATTATTTGGACTACAGGATCAAACCAGATTATAGAGCAGGACCTGATAAGTAATGTTCAACAAATTGGGATTCATTTATCAACAGATTTTTATCTTCCATTTGAACTCATTTCTATAATTCTTTTAGTTGCCTTGATAGGTGCAATTGCTATGGCTCGTCAGTAATAAATACTTAGAATTAGAAATGAATTAGAAATCCAAAATAAAATTAAAATAAATTTAAAATAAAAATAAATAAGGCCTTGTTCTGTCTTCTTGTATTGTTATTACATCCATTTTGCTTCAATTCAATTTATATATTTATTGTTCATATATTAAATTAAAAAGGGTTTTGTTTTAGTTCGATCCATTACCAATACCTTCCTTTGTTCCGTACTTGTTTTATATTCGAGTCAATCAGTGAAATTGTTGTTCATATTGAAATGAATCGAGATTGATGAGGAGTTGGTCAATGATGCTCGAGCATGTACTTATTTTGAGTGCCTATTTATTTTCTATTGGTATTTATGGATTGATCACAAGTCGAAATATGGTTAGAGCACTTATGTGTCTTGAGCTTATACTGAATGCGGTTAATATGAATCTCGTAACGTTTTCTGATTTATTTGATAGTCGACAATTAAAAGGAGACATTTTCTCGATCTTTGTTATAGCTATTGCAGCCGCTGAAGCAGCTATTGGGCCAGCTATTGTTTCGTCGATCCATCGTAACAGAAAATCAACTCGTATCAATCAATCGAACTTGTTGAATAAATAGTCATAATGATATAAAAAAAGACAGATATATATAATATTATATTCACCAATTAAAATTAGCATATATGACTCGTATGACCATGTTTGCTGAAACGTAAGAAATCAAAGTATCTTGGTCCTCTTTCCTAAACAGATCCAGAGGTAAATTGATTCTAAAAAAAAATCAATTCTGGTAAACTACTGATTCATCTGGTATCTACAATATATGATTCATTTACTACCGATTTTACCAGATCGAAAATTGATAACGTTCAAAAAATTGATAGACACAATGTCACATTCAGTAAAGATTTATGATACATGTATAGGATGTACTCAATGTGTACGAGCCTGCCCCACAGATGTATTGGAAATGATACCTTGGGACGGATGTAAAGCTAAGCAAATTGCTCCTGCTCCAAGAACAGAAGACTGTGTAGGTTGTAAGAGATGTGAATCCGCTTGTCCAACAGATTTCTTGAGTGTCCGGGTTTATTTATGGCATGAGACAACTCGCAGCATGGGTCTAGCTTATTGATACGTTCCGTAAAACTCTACTTGAATCCATTTGATTCTTCTTTACCGACAAAAACCCGTACTCGAGAAAATATATTATTTCGAGCGCGGGTTTTTATGGTCAAAGTCTATCTTGTCTTTACCACGAGTTATTTTCCTTGGTTAACAATAATTGTTGTTTTTCCAATATCCGCGGGTTCATCAATTTTCTTTCTCCCTCATAGAGGAAATAAGGTGGTGAGATGGTATACTATATGCATCTGCTTGTTAGAACTCCTTCTAACGACCTATGCATTCTGTTATCATTTCCAATTGGACGATCCATTAATCCAATTGGAGGAGGATTATAAATGGATAAATATTTTGTATTTTCACTGGAGACTCGGGATCGATGGACTTTCCATCGGACCCATTTTACTGACGGGATTCATCACTACTTTAGCTACTTTAGCGGCTTGGCCAGTTACTAGAGATTCGCGATTGTTCCATTTCCTGATGTTAGCAATGTACAGCGGTCAAATAGGATCATTTTCTTCTCGAGACCTTTTACTTTTTTTCATCATGTGGGAGTTAGAATTAATTCCTGTTTACCTACTTTTATCCATGTGGGGAGGTAAGAAACGTCTGTACTCAGCTACAAAGTTCATTTTGTACACTGCGGGGGGTTCCATTTTTCTCTTAATGGGAGTTCCAGGTATGGGTTTATATGGTTCCAATGAACCAACATTAAATTTTGAAACATCAGCTAATCGATCGTATCCCGCGGCATTGGAAATAATATTCTATTTTGGCTTCTTTATTGCTTATGCTGTCAAATCACCGATTATACCCCTACATACATGGTTACCAGATACCCATGGAGAAGCACATTACAGTACATGTATGCTTCTAGCTGGAATTTTATTAAAAATGGGAGCATATGGATTGGTTCGGATCAATATGGAATTATTACCCCATGCTCATTCTATATTTTCTCCCTGGTTGATGATAGTCGGAACGATTCAAATAATCTATGCAGCTTCAACTTCTCCCGGTCAACGCAATTTAAAAAAGCGAATAGCCTATTCCTCCGTATCTCATATGGGTTTCACAATTATCGGAATTGCTTCCATAACTGATATGGGACTCAATGGAGCCATTTTACAAATCATTTCTCATGGATTTATTGGTGCTGCACTCTTTTTCTTGGCAGGAACGAGTTACGATAGAATACGTCTTGTTTATCTCGATGAAATGGGAGGAATAGCTACCCCAATGCCAAAAATATTTACCATGTTAAGTAGCTTCTCGATGGCTTCGCTTGCACTGCCAGGAATGAGTGGTTTTGTTGCAGAATTGGTAGTCTTTTTTGGAATAATTACCAGCCCAAAATACCTTTTAATGCCAAAAATACTAATTACTTTTGTAATGGCAATTGGAATGATATTAACTCCTATTTATTCATTATCTATGTTACGCCAGATGTTCTATGGATACAAACTATTCAATGTTACAAACTCCTACTTTGTGGATTCTGGACCGCGAGAACTATTTGTTTCGATCTGTATCTTTCTACCCGTAATAGGTATCGGTATTTATCCCGATTTCGTTCTCTCACTATCAGTTGAGAAGGTAGAAGCTATTCTATCTAATTACTTTCATAAATAGTTTTCATAAATAAGAAATAAAGTCAAATAATCCTGTGATTTACAAAATCGGTCGCTGTACACTGAAAAAAAAAAAATGAAGTGAATTGGAATTGTAATCAGATACATCTGGAGTTTTTGAGAACCATTTGAATTACTACTTGATTCAAATGGTTCTCAAAAACTCACACTAATTTTCGTTATATATTGGAGATTGATGTTCCCATGTATTCTTCAAGTCCCTTCTTCAATTCGCTGTTAATGTGAATGAACCATAACTATGTAGTCCTATTCCTAATAGATTGACCCCAAAATAGCATATCCAAATTATAAGAAATCCGATAGAAGCTACAATTGCCGAATTAACACCTTGCAAACTTTGATTTGTTCTAGTATGTAAATAAATCGCGAATATGGTCCAAGTAATAAATGCCCAAGTTTCCTTGGGGTCCCAATTCCAATAAGACCCCCATGCCTCATTAGCCCATACTGCTCCCGAAAGAATACCTATGGTTGAAAAGATAAACCCTAGACTAATGACACGATAACTCCAATGATCCAATCGCCGAGTCAATCGATACCTGTGATAATTTCTAAATGAAGGAAAAGAAGTGTTTTGTAAAACACTTCTTTTCTCATTCAAGTATTGGATCTCACCAAAGGAAAATGTCCCAATTAATAAATGATTGGTTTTAACAACAATATCTGTGTTTTTTCGAAATGTGATGACTAGAAAAGCTACTGATAATAACGCTCCACATAAAAGAGCTGCATAGCTCAATAACATCATACTTACGTGCATCATTAACCACTGGGATTGTAGGGCGGGTACTAATATTGCGGATTGATGCATTCAGTTAAAAGACCTGAAGTGGCAAAGCCTTGGGTAAAAATAGCACTTGGCCCAGTTATTGCGCTTAAATTATTTTTATGGTTCCCCACTTTAGGAACCATATGAATAATGGAGAAACTCCATGAAAGGAACATTAATGATTCATATAAATCACTTAACGGGAAATGTCTCAAATAAATCCAACGAGTTATTAATAATCCTGTTATACAGAAAAAAGTAGCTATAATGCCTTTTTCTGATGAATCACATATTCCTACGATTTGATGGACTAATAAATCCATCAAATGAATCGTAATAACAATTGAAATGATCGAAAAAGATATGTGAGTTAATATATGTTCTAAAGTCGCAAATATCATAAAAAATTATTTTGTAAAAAAAAAAAGGGGGGGGTGTGTGTTCCTCAATTATGGAATGGAAATAAGGAAAGGAATTGAATTCCTTATAAGATAGGATTTATCTTGCCCCTTTTAGGGGATGCCGCCACTCGGATTCGAACCGAGATGCTCTAGCACTGCTTCCTAAGAGCAGCGTGTCTACCGATTTCACCATGGCGGCTTGATCGAAATAATAATAGCCCATACTATGTTCAATCGTCGAGATTGATGGATTCAATCCAATCGATCTTAGGAAAGATTAGAATCGATGAATCAAAAAACTCGTTCAAATAAATATTTGAACGTTCAATAATACTTAACTTAGTATAGTGGTATGGTGTCAGTTTTAACAATCATTTTCACGGAGTATAAGTCCCCCTGGACCAGTTGGAACTAGAGGGTTATGTCCTCAGTCGAGGTATACAACTAAAAATTGTCCTTTTTTTTCTATCTCATTTTTTTTTTATGATTCATTTCTCATTTATCTCATTTCATGGATCCGACATAAAAATGAGATTTTTGTTATTGTGAAAGCGAATTGATGGGGAAAGTTACAATCCCCATCTCGCAAATTATAAAAATCTAATAGAATACCATTCTAGAATACTATAAGGAATGAAAAGTGAAACCTTTATCTTCTATCTAATGACTTCTTTTTTTTTTTTTCAAACAAAACAAAACGGAAATCAATCGTTTTTAGAACTCAATTAGACAGGCGAATTATTATTCTACATACCACAACATCCAGTTCTATCTCATATTGATGAGTTCCAAAATTCGTTAATGTAAAATGTAAATTATTCATCTTCTAAATCATCCAATTCATCGAGTCATGTCGATTCATTCAGATTATTCCGCGGCTTTATTACTTGTTTGTTGCACAAAAAAACTTTTTGAATGCCCGGTAGAAATAGATTTAGCTAAGGATAAAGCTTTTATCGCGGCCCAATATCCCTTTCTCTTCCAAATATTTTTGCGAATACGCTTTTTTGACATAGAAGTACGTTTCTTTGGAACTGCCATTTTAAAAGAAAGAGGTTTCTCATTTTTATAGTTGGATGTGAAAGACATGTATTGTATTGTTCAAAATAAATCGTTCTTTCTATCCATTATCTATATCTATTCCATAGTGGATACTTCCTTCATAACATAAAAAATACAGATATGTGCGCATCACATATAGTATAACTAGGGATGAAAAAAAAAAAAGGGTTCCAATTTATATCTCAGTCTATTTATATATCGTCATGTTACATTTAATAAATCAAATCAAAAAACTTAAGAACCCATACATTTTACCCTTACCTAATTTAAGAAAACAATAATATAAAATTTTTTCGATTAATTGATCAAACTCGAGAATGGAGTACCCATAATTTAAATTCAAATGAGATCATGTAGTTAATCTCTTAAACGATACATTACTTGATAAAGGTCATTTTAGTAATTTATTATTTCAGCTCTATGCGAAATGACGAGTATCGTAGGATTTTCCATAAAATATGTTTGTTTTATTTGACTAGAAGCCAATCAATCAGTTCCAGAATGAATTAGTCAATGACTCCAAATAAACTAACTAAAATAACTAGGTGTTATTTTATTAGGTCGAGTTATTGGTGGATCCTATAATTCATATCAGAATCAAGTACTATTTTGGTGTAATTCTTTTTCCTTATTACTATATGGATATAAATCACCGTAATAGTGGAATGATTGAAAATCTCATATTCTGTATCTCAATAAATATCTTAGTTAATCACTAGGTAGTCATTTTTAAGCAGTAACTTGGTTATTTGAACAATTGTAACTTCTTGATTTGAATTTTTCAAATATCTGGGAAAGAATCAGAATAATGAAGAATTCAAAATAATATTTGAGTTTTTATATCTTGATTTTTTTATTTATTTGATTATTGCTCTTTACAAAAAAGATAAGAGCTGGTGAATCGGAAAAATTAATAAGAATAAAAAAAAAAAGTTTGATTTGATTATGCAACCCATATATCAATATGCATGGATCATACCTTTCGTTCCACTTCCAGTTACTATGTCAATAGGATTGGGACTTCTGCTTGTTCCGACCGCAACAAAAAATCTTCGTCGTATGTGGGCTTTTCCCAGTGTTTCATTGCTAAGTATAGTTATGGTTTTTTCGGCCGATCTGTCTGTTCAACAAATAGATGGCAGTTCCATCTATCAATATCTATGGTCTTGGACCATCAATAATGATTTTTCCTTAGAGTTCGGACACTTGATCGACCCACTTACTTCTATTATGTCAATACTAATCACTACTGTCGGAATCATGGTTCTTATTTATAGTGACAAGTATATGTCTCATGATCAAGGATATTTGAGATTTTTTGCTTATATGAGTTTTTCCAATACTTCCATGTTGGGATTAGTTACTAGTTCCAATTTGATACAAATTTATATTTTTTGGGAACTCGTGGGAATGTGTTCGTATCTATTAATAGGTTTTTGGTTCACACGACCAATCGCAGCAAATGCCTGTCAAAAAGCATTTGTAACTAATCGTGTAGGGGATTTTGGTTTATTATTAGGAATCTTAGGTCTTTATTGGATAACAGGTAGTTTCGAATTTCGGGATTTGTTCGAAATCTTCAATAACTTGATGCATAATAATGGAGTTAATTCTTTATTTGCTACTCTGTGTGCTTCCCTATTATTCGCTGGTGCAATTGCTAAATCTGCGCAATTTCCCCTTCATGTATGGTTACCTGATGCCATGGAGGGACCCACCCCTATTTCGGCTCTTATACATGCTGCTACTATGGTAGCAGCGGGAATTTTTCTTGTCGCTCGACTTATGCCTCTTTTCACAGTTATACCTTACATAATGAATCTCATTTCTTTGATAGGTATAATAACGGTACTATTAGGAGCTACTTTGGCTCTTGCTCAAAGAGACATTAAGAGAAGCTTAGCTTATTCAACAATGTCTCAATTGGGTTATATTATGTTAGCTCCAGGGATGGGTTCTTATCGAGCTGCTTTATTCCATTTAATTTCTCATGCCTATTCGAAAGCATTATTGTTTTTGGGCACCGGATCCATTATTCATTCAATGGAACCCATTGTTGGATATTCTCCAGATAAGAGTCAGAACATGGTTCTTATGGGTGGTTTAAGAAAATATGTACCAATTACCAAAATGACTTTTTTATTAGGTACACTTTCTCTTTGTGGTATTCCACCTCTTGCTTGTTTTTGGTCCAAAGATGAAATTCTTAATGATAGTTGGTTGTATTCACCGATTTTCGCGATAATAGCTTGTGCTACGGCGGGATTAACTGCATTTTATATGTTTCGGACATATTTACTTACTTTTGAGGGGTATTTATATGCGCATTTTCAAAATTACAGTGGCACTCAAAATAGCTCGTTTTATTCAATATCTATATGGGGAAAAGAAGAATCAAAACTGGTTAACAGAAATTTGCTTTTATCAAAAATAAATAAGAATGAAAAGGTTTCTTTTTTTTCGAAGACGACATATAAAATTGATGGGAATGTACGAAATCTAA
>NW_027518769.1:5000-12500 GCF_043159265.1 Tasmannia lanceolata | reverse complement strand
ATCAAGGTATATAGTAATAAAAGAATCGATTAAGAAAAGAATGGATACCCCGGAGACAAGGAAGCCAATCAACAGATCCTCCATTTTTCCATCTAATTTTTTGTTTCGTTATAGTTACAAGAGATGACTGGAAATCCTTTATTTTTGCAAGCCGATCGCTCTTTTGACTTTGGAAAAATTCTCTTTATCAGTATACCGTTCTTCTACACATTCGTTTCCACTCCATAATCGAGAAAGAAAAGAATATTTAATAGTTAGGATTCATTAAAAAAAGGAATCGATAATCTACTCACAGGAGAACCCTTTCCCCCATCAGGCACTAATCTATTTTTAACATCTAATTAGATCGGGTAATCATTCGAATTAAGAACAAAAGCTCGTTACTTTTGGTTTCCCTATAATTGGAGCGATAGAGCCCTATCCATTTATTCACTCGATCCAATGGTGAATTGGTTTGGTCCCGTTCCAAGAATCAAAACAAGATTTTGTACCGATTCGGTAAGGATAAAGTATTATCAACAAAATTCTCCATTGATACGACATGCTATTTTTTCCATTCATTCCCTTTCAGGATCAGTCGTGGTCTTACAAACTATACCAATGGTATGGACGAATCCCTTGCTTCATCCAAATGTGTAAAAGATCATAGCCGCACTTAAAAGCCGAGTACTCTACCGTTGAGTTAGCAACCCGGAAAAATATGGTGTGTAGATACGATCGGAATAAAAATAAAACTCAAACCAAGAGATTGGGATTGGATTGCTCGACCCCGTCAAAACATTGAACTAGTAACAAACAAATCTAAAAGAAAATTTGATGATCAATTATGAACATCAAAATGAACAGATTAGATGAAAATACAACGAATTCCCGGATCAATATAGATGGATGCCAAAATTTATGGATCATCCATATTTTTATCAATATTTTTTTTTTTCATTTTTCATTAAGAAGATACTTCTTGTGTCGCAGCGAATCTGGCGAACTCACCATTTGAGTGAAATTGAAATAAAGTAAAGAAATAAAGAAACAAACTTATGAGGCTGGGATAAATGGATCTATTTATCCACGATCAAATTATATTTGATCGATACAACATTGTCAATATGAATTGAATGTTGGTTGAGAAAACAAATTCAATTAAAGAAAATAAGTACTTGTGTTGGATTGACACTACACAGATCAGAAGAGAAGTGTGGATGGGGGAATAAATAAGAAAAAAAAAAAAGTAGGAAAAAAATCTCTAGTTTATTCAATAGAGGTACAATAAACAAGATTGACCCCTTGTTTGTTGGTGGAGTCCCAACGAAAACAATCCGATTGATGGTAATCCCATACCATCATTTTCTAGATCCGATTATTTCATCTATTCACTCGAGATTTTTTTTTCTATCTGTCTCATATCAATAAAAAAAGATTTTTTTTCGTTATCGTTATCTGATATGGGATTATAGAGGAGCAATAGTGAATAGGTATGAATAGAGTAAGAAAAATCGGAGTGGTGGAGAAAGAATTACACAAAGCTCGATAAGATACTGGGCACCCCCCTTTTTTGTTTATTTCATTTATTTCATTTCGTTTGATTAATTCGAAGTTCCTTAAAGACCTCTGCCTTCTTTGAAATATCATGAACAGTTCCTGTAGGTTGAGCGCCTTTTTCAAGGAAATATAGAATAGCAGGAACGTTTGAATAAGTTTGATTCTTTATCGGATCGTAAAAACCCACTTTACGAAGATCTCTTCCTTCTCTTTGGGATCGAACATCAATCGCAATGATTCGATAGATGACTCATTGGGATAGATATAGATGAACAATGCCCCCCCTAGAAACGTATAGGAGGTTTTCTCCTCATACGGCTCGAGAAAGAATGATTCGAGTTTGAATTTATGCTATGCATATCATATAGTGACAAATGTATCCATAAAATCATCAATTAGACTATAAGTTGAGTCGTTTTTTTTGTTCTTCCTTCCTTTCCTTTCCTGAAAAAAAAAAAGAAATATCATTCGTACTCATAACTCAAGTTGGGCAATTCTCAAAGAGCTTAAAGGGAAATCCTTGGACATTTGTTGAGCCGTCTCTAACCTCTTTTATTTGTCCCGCCTAGAATCTCTTTTTCTTCCTCATTCTGATCTAGTTCCAGTTGTTGAGACAATTGAAAATGGTGTTTCCTTGTTCCGGTATCCTTTATCTTTGCTTTGAATCATTGGGTTTAGACATTACTTCGGTGATCCTTAATCGTTTCAAAATGGTCGCAACATACCTTTTGTTATTTCTTTCTATTGAAAGAATCATACGAACGATTGATTCCCCTGTAATACACTTTTGATCAAAATAGTTTTACCAATTCCGGCAAATTTTACTTTGTTTTTTTTTATTCGAAACTTGTTGGAATTTGAACCTTTGGATTTCTATATCGAAGATATACTTACGAAGTTGTTCCAACTTATTGATTGGCACTAACCCTAGATCCTTCCCCTTGATAAATGAATCAATACTTTATACTCGAGCTACATCATGTACTATTTACAACCCCCAATTTTGGGGGGTCCTAGTAGAACAGAACAAACTATGTCGAGCCAAGAGCATCTTCATTGATATATAAAATGGTGGATGCAAGAATCCACAGCCGATCATGTCTTTCAAGTCGCACGTTGCTTTCTACCACATCGTTTCAAACGAAGTTTTACCATAACATTCCTCTAATTTTGAACCGGTATGGAATTGATTCAATATGGAATCCGGAATAGTCATTGGCTCAATCGGTACGCTCAATCGGTACACAGCAGTCCATACTTTTATATTTATATATATATAAATTATATATATAAATAGATATTTATATCTATATTTTGATTTTGATATATATTTTGATATCTATATTATAGATATTTTGATATATATATGGATGGATAGGTATTCATCTAGAGAAGGCCCCACAAGCAAAGACAAAGATTCAATCTTACCCCATATTCGACCGTATGAATGAAACACATTTCTAAAAAAGACGAATAAACGAATTACTTAACACTTCTTTACATCTACATCTTCAACAGATTGTTCGGGACAATCAATCATGAAGGATCCAACTCTTTCTCGAACAACTAAATTAAAGAAAGGTCTTTAATTAGATTCTCAATACTCAATACCGGAACAAAATAAGTCATTAGCCAAATAAGCTATTCCAATGACTCGGAAAAGTCGCAAATGAATCGATTATAGACTAGGTTCATCAATCTCGCGCTTCTTCAAGTATCTAAGGATTGATAAAGGAATCATGAAAAAAGGTTTCAAGAATTTCCTACTTCGACATCATAATTTCCTACTTCGACATCATTATCATTAATGGAAATAAGTTTTCCTGTAATGACTAAATTTGATCATCATAAGACATAAGAGAAATCCATGTTCCTTTTCCAATTGAATCATTAATGATTTAAAGCAGGTAGATGGATCGAGAAACAAATTCAATTTATTTGTTTTCATGGGGATGGGATGGATGGAAAAAAGCTCTCATGTAAGATAAGATTAAGGTTGTTATTCTTCCATCTGATTGATAAAACCAGAACCGTAGGAGTATGATCTTTCCGTATCCATCAGATACACAGAACAATTGTCAACGGGAGTAATCATAGATATTTAAGGTAAGGTATCAAAGATCTTTTTCACCGCAGCCGAAATACCGGTATCACTGAAATAGAACAAACAATAACAATACATGTAGGCATGGTTCATTTTATACAGATTTTGCTTTACTTTAGGTTTAGTAACCCTTCCATAAATTCTATCAAGTCAAAAGTAAAGTGAATGGAATATATGAATCTTCCTCCCAATCACTACATTGACTTCCAATTATTTATTGTAGCCAGATGCAAAAAAAAAAAAAGCAATTAGGCTCAAAGAAAAAAAATCTGTTCCATATTGCACTTTATTGTTTATTAATGAGATCCGGACGACACAGATATTGAAAAATTGATACCTTCCATTGCCGATTAACTCGAATTCTATGGGGATCATGAATCATACCCCAAGACAATCAAATAATAAAAGATCCTCTTGCGGTATGTTATATTATCTTGTATAGGTACAAAGCAAAATGGGTCCAGATCAATTCGTTGTTCTTAATTTTGATTTTACCCCACCCACACCCAGTCTTAAGAACTTTAATCCCAGTGATGTAATTAGTCCCAAGAACTCCCTCCTGTTTAGGATTCAGGATCCACATAGAATTAGTCATTTTGACTAACATGTTTAGTTTCGAAAAAATAGAGATCTTATCTTTCGCATTTCAACTTAGAATGCATCATGTGAGAATCAAAATATAATAGATGGGCATAAAGTTTCTATAAGTGACTAACTTACCCCAATATGAATATGAGTAGAGCGGGACGGGCATACACTGAACGGCCCATCCCATTTTTTTTTTAATTCAACTTTGATCTATGTTCCCATCCTACCTAATATCAAAAAGGTAAAAGATGTTTATTTCCATCCGCAATTTATACTCGATTCTTTTTCTTACAATTGGAAATCGAAAGGAATCTATGATTCATAGAAGAATCATTAGAACTCAGAAAGAAAAATTGGATCATATTGTATCCAACCTTATACCTTATACTCTTAAACAGAAGATTGTTAAAGAGAACAATCTTTGTTTTGATAGAAGCGGTCTGGGACGGAAGGATTCGAACCTCCGAGTAACGGGACCAAAACCCGCTGCCTTACCACTTGGCCACGCCCCATTTAGATTTCAATTCGACACTAATAAACACTAATATTGTTATTGGTTATTCGTCAATTCCAGCCCAAATATCTATGGAATAGGTTGTTGCTAGGATTCTATACGTGTAAATGTAGAATGAAAATGAATTCATTGATCATTCCATATAAGTCAATTAAGATATTGTATGAAAGTATGATTCCTTCTATTCTCATTTGAGAATTGAAGGATTTTTGATTGGGGGAAGTTCAAAGAAAAAGAAAGAAGGATTTTTTGTCTTCTCTTCTTTCTTAATTTTTCCCTTATATCAATAACTCAATAAAAATGAAATTATCTCCAAGAACGAAATATTTCTTATGCTTAATATCTTTAGTTTGATCTGTATCTGTCTTAATTCTGCCCTTCATTCGAGTAGCTTTTTCTTCGCCAAATTGCCCGAAGCTTATGCTTTTTTCAATCCAATCGTAGATTTTATGCCAGTCATACCTGTGCTCTTTTTTCTCTTAGCCCTTGTTTGGCAAGCTGCTGTAAGTTTTCGATGAGATCTTTAATACTGTCCTAGAAACATTCATATTCATGATTTATTCGATAAAATAAATTCAACTCTAACATAACAATTGATAAGATCAGATAAGTCTTACATTATGAACCCTCGATTCAAAGATTGAAATTCTTTTGCTTTTTGATAGCCGCGATGAATCTGGATCACCTAATTTCCGCATTATGCCCTTCCAGTTCCAGGGGTCAAAGACCCCATTATGGTACCCCATAATACCTAATTGGGGTATGACAAGATAATTTTGGTAACAAAGGAATTCCTGCAAATTCCTTTCTTTTCTAGAAACCACTTTTTCATTTCTTTTCTTGGTGTCAAGGATATGTGGTACAAAAATAGAGAATCTATTCCCTTATTTCCTTTGCAAAAAACAAAAAAAAAATGATCTTGGAGATTGTGCAATGCTTACTCTCAAACTCTTCGTTTACACAGTAGTGATATTCTTTGTTTCTCTCTTCATCTTCGGATTCCTATCTAATGATCCAGGACGTAATCCTGGACGTGAGGAATAAAAAAATCAGAGATTTTTCATTATTTCCTTGCTTGATTTCTGCATTTTCCTATGCTTTTCTCTATTCCAGACATTTAACTATGATAAAGGACTTGATATTTTTTCGAATTCGAAAGATAAATCTCAAGTGATCCGAGGGAACGGAGAAAGAGGGATTCGAACCCTCGGTACGAACAGCTCGTACAACGGATTAGCAATCCGTCGCTTTAGTCCACTCAGCCATCTCTCCCAATTACAAAAAGATAATTCATATGCGACGCCTGAAGTAAATATTGATCAAAGTCTTTCTTTATCTTTATTTATTTATTTTATACATTTATTTATACTTACTATATTATACTTACTATATATATACGAATTATCTTTATTTATTTATTTTATACATTTATTTATACTTACTATATTATACTTACTATATATATACGAATTTTATCCGCAATTCAATTTGGATAACGATTCGAAACAGATATCTCCAATAGAAAGAGTACGTCTTTGATTTCGTCCGAAGGGTTCTTTTATTCCCCCGGCCTGGCCAGTACAGTACCTAGCCAGGCCGTTCCTTCTTTTGTTCCAATGAATCATGGATCAAATTATTTTTCTGATTTGAAAACCAAATTGTTATTGAAGCAGCAACAAGAGCAAGAAGGACTATTTCCATTCCTATGATAGGAGTTTCATTTCTTATTATTTTTTCTTTTTCCTTTTCTCGATTTCCCTACTGGAATAAAAAAACATACATATTCTATTTCTATTAGAACTCATTTATTTCTTCAAGGGACAAGCTTTGTTTGAACATTTGAGTCCACAAACACAAACAAAATGAATACTATGATTTTTTACTAGATCTAATTGACCCCAATTCAGAAGATCGGACAGGTGAATGAATAGGGAAGAAAGGAATAGCTTCGAAAAAAGATAAGACTCAAATTAAAACTCTCCTTCTTTATTTTTATTTTTTTGAGAAAATCGTTTCTTTGCTTGAAAGACTCGAGGAAGAAGTTGAAAAAAAAAAATGGAGCTATGGATTCTTGCGCAACTTAACTCAATCTTATGTTCCGACTTAAATGGATCTTTCAGGCCGGGACTGTCAGTAATAACTCCACCAGCAAAAGAAAAGATATAACTTGTTATTTAAATGAGCCCCCATTCTCTTCTCCTATTTCATCAAGCCTTCCCCCTGGAACACATCAGCACTCCAATTTTCATGATTCTGATACTATCTTGATTACGTTTTACTCCCTTGTTTTGTTGGACAAACGGTACATTCATATACAATAATCATATTGTAGCGGGTATAGTTTAGTGGTAAAAGTGTGATTCGTTCTATTAACAACTGAAATAGTTAAAGGTTCTTTCGGTTTTTTCCTATTCCGATCAAAAACTTTATTTCTTAAAAGGGTTTAATCCTTTACCTCTCAACGCCACGTTTGAGGAAGAATATACATTCTCGTGATTTGTATCCAAAGGTAAATTATAATTTGAATAAGCAAATTGGATTATGGAATCGCGAAACATAATTTTTTTTTTTTTGAGTTGGATCAACCGTTCCTTTTGAATGAGTATGAGTAAAGGATCTATGGATGAAGATACAAAAGTTTATTTCTAATCGTAACTAGATCTTCCACTTTTTGGGGGGAGGAGGTTGAAGCCAAATAGCTATTAAACGATGACTTTGGTTTACTAGAGTCGTCGACATATTGTTTCAGCTCGGC